>NW_027185588.1:3395583-3444880 GCF_028583685.1 Petaurus breviceps papuanus | reverse complement strand
GCAGCTAGGTATCACAGTGAATGGAGCATGGGCCCTGGAGTCAGGAGGACCTGAGTTCAAATTTGGCCTCAGACAACACAAAAACTAGCCCTGTGACCTTGGGCAAGTCACTTAACCCCAACTGCCCTCCAAAAAGAAAAAAAAAAAGAAGACTAGTGTTGTTGAGGTTTGGGCTTTAGGGGTGTTCGAGACCCCTAAATACCAACACTCTGGGTCCTGCCAAATGAATTTGAGTCAAGCCTTCTCTCAGCTAAAGAAAAATGAAGTTTATGAAAGATTTGCAATAATGGGTATACCCTTAAGGAGCCTAAATATTTGTGAGCTTGTATTGACAAGCAGGCCAGAATAATCTGACACAGAGTGAGTCTGTGCTAGATTAATATGAGCCCCTTCACGGAGGCATGATAGATCTTATATATAGAAAGACTATGGGAGGAATCTAGGGGTGGCCTAGAGGAGGAGTTTGGGGAGGGTCTTGAGGAGGAGTCTAAGGAGCATCTTGAGGAACTGAAGTCAGACTGCAGGAATGGGATTACAAGTGGAAAATAGCTGAAGACTGCCTGGAGGTGACAGACAGTGGAGGGCTAGGCTAGTTTAAGGGTGACAGATTTGGGTTTAGCAGTAATGAAAGGCTTATAGCTTCAGGCAAATGCCTCATCCACTCAGAAGATTCCTTCAGAGTTCAAGGGGTTTCTCAGAGGCTGTACCCCATCAGTATGAAAAATGACTTTTCTTAGTAATCGGTATCTTGGAGACTTAGAGCTTCCCACTGAGCAGCATTTCGCGGACCCCCCCCCCCCCCACCCCCCCCTTCTCCCAGAGTTCTTCAGAAGGACATTACTGATCATAAGATTGTATTGAGTTTTATTCTGGTCAATCCCCAATCCCAAACCTGAATTGCTTTAATCAAAGGTATGGAAACTCCATTATGTTCTGCTCAGGCTTGGATTCTTCTGTTTAGATAGCCCAAGGCTGGGAGTGATCTGGTATTGTTGGGGAGTGGTCTGATAGAATAGGGAGTTCTTCTATCTAGAGGTAAAATGATGGTGGGGTGATAACAGCCCCTGTTGAAAAGGTGTATAAACAGGACTGTTAACTCCCATGCAAGGCATGTGTGTCACCAGCTTGAGAGAAATTAAAATGTGGACACAACCTAATTCATTTGTCTCTTTGATACTGGCTAGGATATAAGGGGTTTTGAATGCAAAAAAAAAAAATTTTTTTTTCACTTGATCCTGGAGGCAATAGAACCACTGGTGTTTATTGAGTAGAGGAATGACATAACTGGACCTGTGCTTTAGGAAAATCACTTCAGCAGCTTAATGGAGAATGGATTGGAATGGGGAGAGACTTGAGGCTGGCAGACCTTCCAGCAGGCTTTTGCAATAATTCTGGTGTGATGTCAGGAGGGCTTGCACCAGTGTGGAGGCAATGTCAGAAGAGAGAAGGGGGCATGTTTGAGAGATATTGCGCAGGTGAAATCGACAAGCCTTGGCAACAAATTGTATATGGGGGAATGAGAAAGAGTGAGGAGTCCACAATGATTCCTACATTGAGAGCCTCAGGGACTCAGAGGATAGTGTTGCCCTCTATGGTAATAGTACAGTTAAGGGGTGGGGGAGAATTTAGGAGAAAAGGTAATGAGTTCTGTTTTGGACTTACCTAGTTGAGATATCTGAGAAGCAGTTGGAGATGTGAGATTAGAGGTTCACAGAGAGTTTGGGGGCAGGAAAGGTAGTTTTGAGAATTTCTAGTAGATGGCAATTAAATCCATGGGAACTGATAAGATCACTAAGTAGTATACAGGGAGAAGAGAGGAGCACTCAGGCCAGATCCATCTGAGGCCCCCTGTAATTAGCAGGTGCAATCTGGAAGGGGAGCTAACAAAGGAGGCTAAAAAGGAACTGTCAGATAGAATAAGAACCAGAAGAGAAGGGTGTCCCACAAACCTAGAGAGGAAAGTATCAGGGAGGGGAAAGTGATCAGCAGTGTCAAAGGCTGCAGAGAAATCAATGAGAATGAGGTCTGGCTACTAAGAGATCATCAGTAACTTTGGAGAGAGTAGTGGAAGAAGAAAAAGAGGAGGTGCCTATTTGTAGATGACCTTTTCGAGGAGTTTAGCTACATGGAGCGAAAGAAGTAGGATGAGGGCTAACAGAGATGGAAGATCAAGTGAGGATATTTTCAGGATGGGGAGACACAGGCATGTTTGTTGGCAGTAAGGAATAAACCATTAGGCATAGTGAGAATGAAAATTAATGAAAGAGTGGGGATGACAGAGGGGGCAATCTATTGGAAGAGATGGGATGGAATAAGATCTCTTGAACAACTTGAACAAACAAAGGGTTAGCCTTGGTAAGGAGTAAGGCCAATTCATCATGTGAGACAGGGATGAAGGAGGAGAGCATGGCAGAGGCATCAACCTGGTAGAAGATGAGGACTAGGGGAGAAGAGGGAGCTCATGGAGAATGGCTTCAATTTTTTCTGTAAAATATGAGGTACAGATCTCAGTTGAGAGAATGGGGGGAGATAGATCCAGTGGAGGTTTGAGGAAGGATGAAGAGGTTTGGAAGAACCACTGTGGAGAGTGGGATAGCGAGTTTATAAGAGAGGTGTAGTGGATTGCCAAGCAGCATGGAGGGCCCAGTTGCAATACACAAACCTAAATTTGTGGTGGATCTGGCCAGAATTGGTTGCATGATTTTTTCCATCTTCCTTCAGTCATATATATGTAGGAGAGAAGGCAGTAAATGGTTGGAGAGATCCAAGGCTGAGGCTTGGCTAGGCATAATCAGTGATATGATAAGGGGGCTAGGAATTCAAGAGGGGAGAACCGTGTAGAGTTGAATTGGTTCACCAAGGGTCAAGATGGAGAGAAGAGGAGAAAGAGGATGGTTAGTGCAGGGGAGACGTAGTCAAGGGACTGGAAGTTATAGTGTAGGTGAAGTGTATGGTTTTGTAAAAGAAGATAGAATGAAAACCCAATAGATTATGATCAGATAAAGAGATTACAGGATTTGGGAATTCTTAAATATAGAGGTGGTACATTTGTGGGTGATACTAAGATCCAAGGTATGACCTTCTTTGTGTGTATCTGAGGTAGAGTGAAGGGATAGCCCATGAGAAATGGGTAGGTTGAGGAACTGAGTGATTAGGGTATTTGATGGAGAGTCAATATGAATGTTAAAGTCTGCTAAGTTTGAGACCAGGAGTTGGAGAAGAGAGAACAATTGTGAGCCAGGCTCTAACTCATTAAGGAAGGAAGTAGAGTGTTGGGGTGGTCTGTAGACACCAGCTACTGGGATAGCTCAACTGGAAAATAGGATTAATAATATCGTGTTTCCCCGATAATAAGACACTGTCTTATTAATTTTTTTAGACAGAAAAACACCAGAGGGCTTATTTTAATGAACATTGACAGCAATTTTAATAAACAGGTAAATGTGAACAAAAAAATGTACCTTTATTCAATAATGAATTCAATAAAGAACAGGATGACGCGCTCACTGCTGCATCTCTGATTGGATGCAGCTTGGAGCGCAGCGTGCGTTTCACTGGGGGGGGGAACGGTGCATATAGAGGGTACCATAATGTAGCGTGTAGCGCAGGGGATCACCTTCACTACAGTAGCAATCTCAATAGAGCTTATTTTCGGGGGAGGGCTTATTTTAGAGGAATCTTACACAGTAGGGGGAGGGCTTATTTTCGGGATAGGTCTTATTATCGGGGAAACACGGTAATGCCTGCCTCCCAAGGTTGTTGAGATGATACTTGTAAAGAATATAACAAAGTGTTTGACAAATAGTAGGTGCTTAATAAATATTTGCTTTTCTTCCTTAGCACTATATTAGTGTTTGACTCACAGAGTTTGTGGTCCACTAAAACCCCAGAATCTTTTTTCAGACCAACTGATATTTAGCCATGTCTCATTTTTTTTTTCCTGGTGAAGTTGATTTTTTTAACTCAACTTTAGGATTTTATATTTATCACTATTAATTTTAACCTAATTATCTAGTCTATGGTGATCTTTTGGATCTTGGCTTTTAATTCTTTTAATCCTTGCCTTTTAATTCTTCTTGCTAATTTTGTTATCTTCAAGTTTGGTAAACTTGTGATTTATGTCTTTATTCAAATCATTGATGAAAATATTATACAGTGCAGCAGTCTGTCAAACTCAAATAGAAATAGGGAACCATCAAGCCATACATAAGGATTGCTGTGGGTGCATATTGACTAGAAAACCACATATTAACATTATCTATGTTTTATTGTATTTTAAAATTTATTTTCTTAAACATTTCCAATTACATTTTAATCTGGTTGGCCATACTTGGAAGTGGTATGTGTGTGTTCTGTGTGTGTGTGTGTGTGTTTTGCATCTCCCACTGCCCTGTGCATTTGACACCTCTGAAATACAGGGTCAGGTATAAATCTCTGAGGCTTTCAGCTGGAGACCTCTTTCTAAGTTGTCTTGATCCTACTCAAATGAAGGTGTGACCTCAATGGTTTAGGCATCCCCTCCAACAGTTCAGATTATAGCCCATCCATACCTGCCATCTTATGTAATTCTTGCTCAAATCCTCCCATAGTTTTACTACAAGTGGTTCTTCCCCACACCTCTATCCCCTCCCCTCCCCCCATGCTGAGGACCTTTTCTCACTTCCTCAGGTTGCCCATTGGTCATCTCTTACTCTTGCCAGGGGGCCAGACCGTCTCATGCTTTGATGACATCTTTTAATTCCCCCTTCTCCTTCTCACTTCCCTATTTGTCATATTCTGCTATGTACTTATACAGCTGTCATAGGGCTTCCTATAGTCTTCAGGGTGATGCTTGTTTTCAGGTCCTTAGAGATCTAAGGGTTCCATATGTCTACAGACATGCGATTTTGGAAAAATTTGAGTTTTTTAAAATGGACCTAAGTTTCAGGAGGGAGTTTGGAGTCATTAAAAGAACTTTGTTCTTTTCTGAAGGTTCCCCCGTCTCCTGTCCTCATTCCTGTGCAGTTCTGGCTTCAAATCATTGCCTGTTGTCAGTGTCTAGACATGTGTTATAGGTTTTCTGTCCATCATACTCTGGGTGACTAGTTGCCAAACTGATTATCATGCTACAGGTGACGTCAGGAAAACCTGTTTGAATCCTGCCTCTGACACTATCTGGTCATGTAATCATCAGTCAGGGATTTCCCAATCCCTCTTTTTTTGGGGGGAGGGGGAGGAGCAGTCAGGGTTAAGTGACTTGCCCAGGATCACACAGCTGGTAAGCATTGGAGTGGTCTGGTGCTCTATCCCCTGTACCCCCCAGCTGCCCCTCCCAATCCCTCTTAATTCCAATACCTGCCCTCCCTTGAATATCTCCAATTTGTCCTGTCTGTTTGTAATTCATTTTTTTTATGTTGTTTCCTCCTATTAGTTCCTGAGCTCCTTGAAAGCAGGGATTTTCACTGTCCTTTCTATCCCCAGCTTTTAGCACAGTGCCTGGCACATCTTAATAAATATTTATCAGCTAACTGATTTAGCTGGATAAAGTGCTAGCCTTGGAATCAGGAAGACCTGAGTTCAAATCCATTCTCAGACACTTAACTAGCTGACCAGGCAAATCATGTAACCTTTTGACTGACTACCTTTTTTCTTCAGGGTTGTTGGGAAGATCAAGTAAGATAATATTTGCAAATCACTTAGCACAGTGCCTGGCACACAGTAGGTATTTTATAAATGGTTCTTTCCTTCCTTAGCTATAAAATAGGGATAATGCCTGTAGTGCCTGGAGGGGACTGTTGTGAAGCTCAAATTAGATTGGACATGCAAAGCATTAGATAAATATCTGCTCTTATTATTAAAATGGAGCCATCAGTTCCTCTCAAGGTTTCTATCTCAATTTGAGCAGCCATTTCCTTCCTTTTGGTGAGAATCAACTTCAGAATCACCACCTTGCTTCTTCCCTCTTTTGAAGGATGAAATGATCGTTCTCTGATTTTTGGCAGAGAGAAAACTTCTAGTAGGTGCCTAGATCATTGAATCCTTACTGATATCAGGCCCTCACGTCAAGTTTGTGATCTGTTTCTAAAGCTCATCCATTTCCTTTCATGTCCAGGTTGTTTGTGGTATAATCCTTTGACAATATGGCCTCTGTTTCTCTCTCCACAGATCTTTACTCAAATATTCTCCACTATGCTGACCTTCTCTGGTTTCTTGATCTCCTCAGAGAGATATATCTTCTTAAGCTACAGTGCTGTTTTCCCTTCCTCCTTCCTCCACCTGACCCTCTCTCTCCCTTTTACCCAGCCCTATTCATTTGAAGCAAGTTTTTCCTTCCACAGATATATTCCAGGAATGTAGCCTATCCTGGCAAATCTCAGTGAAACCAAAAAGGTTCAATTTGCTTCCTTGCACTGGGATCTCTAGTTCACCTTGCTAGTTACCACCCAGTCTTTGTGCATTTATCGATGTAGCCAACAGGTCATAGTTTCACTGCTGACTCCTTTCTTCAGTTTTGTCTCTTGTGAGTTTCTGTTTCTATTGCAATTCTTCCTATAATGTGCCTACTCTCTATGGCAGAAGTTCTTGACTTGGGGTCCAAGAACTTGTTTTTAAATTTTTTTTAATGTTTTATTTTTTCCAATAAATGTAAAAACAGTTTTAACCTTCATTTTTTATAATTTTGAAATTCAAATTCTCTCCTACCATTCTCTCCTTCCTCCTCTTTGAGAAGGCAAGCAATTTGATGAAGACAGTACATGTGCCGTCATGCAAAACAGATTTCCATATTAGTTGTGTTGTGAAAGAAAACATAGAACAAAAAACCCCAAGAAAAATAAAAGTAATAAACCCCAGCATGCTTTGATATGCAAATTCCATTAGTTCTTTCTCTGGAGGTAGATAGTATTTTTAATCATAAGTCCTTTGAAATTGTCTTGGATCATTGTATTGCTGGGAATAACTAAGTAGTTTACACCTCATCATTCTACACTATTGCTATTACTGTATATAATGTTCTCCTGGTTCTGCTTACTACACTTTGTATCATCACGTAAGTCTTTCCATATTTTTCTGAGAGCATCCTGTTCATCATTTCTTAAAGCACAATAGTATTCCATCACAATTATATATCACAACTTGTTCAGCCATTCTCCAATTGATGGGTGCCCCCTCGATTTCCAAATCTTTGCCACCACAAAAAGAGTGACTATAAATATTTTTGTACAAATGCATCCTTTTCCTTTTTTTCTTTCTTTTTAATCTCTGGGATATAAAACTAGTAGGTGTTGCTGGGTCAAAGGGCATGCACAGTTTTATAGGCCTTTGGGTATAGTTTCAAATTGCTCTCCAGAATGGTTGGATTGTTTCACAACTACCAACAGTATATTAGTGTCTCAATTTTCCCACATCCCCTTCATCATGTGTCATTTTCCTTTTTCTGTCATATTAGCCAATCTGATAGGTGTGAGGTAGTACCTCAGAGCTGTTTTAATTTTCATTTCTCTAATCAATAATGATTTAAAGCATTTTATATGACTTTAATTTTATATGATTTTAATTTTTATTCCATATTACAATCCTTTATACATCTTTAAAATGATATATTTTTCCCAATTGCATGTAAAAACAATTTTTAACATTCATTTTTTAAAATTTTGAGTTCCAAATTTTCTTCTTCTCTCCCTTCCTTCCTTCCTGAAACTGCAAGTAATTTGATATAGGTTATACATGTGTAATCATGCAAAACAAATTTCCATATTAGTCATGTTTTGAAAGAAAACATGGTCCAAAAAAAAAACCCACAGAAAAATAAAGAAAGTGAAAAATAGTATGCTTTCATCAGCATTCAGACTTGATCAGTTCTTTTTCTGGAGGTGGATAGGGATTTTCATCATGAGTCCTTTGGAATTGTCTTGGATCATTGTATTACTGAGGACAGCTGTCATTTACAGTTGATTATCTTAAAATATTGCTATTACAGGGGCGGCTAGGTGGCGCAGTGAGTCCGCTGGCTGGGAGTCAGGAGGACCCGAGTTCGGTTCTGGCCTCAGACACTTAACATCCACACACACACACAAAATACAACTAGCCATGTAACCTTGGGCAAGTTACTTAACACCAATTGCTCTCCAAAAAGGCAAAAAAAAAAAAAGAAATATATATATATAAATTGCTATTACTGTGCATCATGTTCTCCTGATTCTGCTCATTTCACCTTGCATCAGTTCATGGACGTCTTTCCAGGTTTTTCTGAGAACATCTTGTTCATTATTTCTTATAGCACAATAGTATTCCATTGCAATCATGTAGCACAACTTGTTCAGTCATTCCCCTATTGATGAGTATTCCCTTAATTTCCACTTCTTTGCCACCACAAATAGAGCTGCTATTGATGTTGCTGGGTCAAAGAGTATGCACCGTTTTATAGCCCTTTAATTTGCATTCCTCTAATCAATAGTGATTTAGAGCATTTTTTCATATGAGTATAGATAGCTTTGATTTCATCTGGAAACTGACTGTTAATATCCTTTGACCATTATTAATTGAGGAATGATTTATATTCTTTTACATTTGACTCAGTCCTTTATATATTTGAGAGATAAAGCCTTTATCAGAGACATTTGCTATTAAATTCCCCAACTTTTTATTTACCTTCTTTTTTTTTTTTTTGCCTTTTGGAGGGCAATTGGGGTTAAGTAACTTGCCCAAGGTTACTCAGCTAGTTTTTGTGTGTGTGTGTGTGTGTGTGTGGGTGTTGCGTCTGAGGCCGGAACCAAACTCAGGTCCTCCTGATTCTGAGGGCGGCACTTTACTCACCTAGCCGCCCCTCTACTTACCTTCTAATCTCTGTTTCATTGGTTTTGTTTGTGTAAAACCTTTAAAATTTTTTTTATTTTGGCATTTGATAATTGAATTTAATTGTTCACTCGATGACCAAGGCTCATGAAAGATATTCCATTAGCATGTGTGTACGTACATATTTATATATGTATATTTATATCTATACACATATACCTCCCCTGTCTCTGCCATCTCTTTCGCTACCCTGCTTCTCCACTTTGAGCTCAGAGCTCGGAGCTCGGAGGTCATGGAATAAAGATAACAAACTTATCCCAGAGGCCTGGGGTATCTGCTGTACCTCAAAGGGTCGCGGGAGGGATCACTACAACACACAGAGTTCATCAGCTTTGCTCCACTGATGCAGATAGCATCCCATGTGACATGAGCCATGGGGTAGGAGCAGCTGCGAGTACATACATGTGTGATTTCTGTTTTGGTTTTTGCTTTTTTTTTTTCTAAAGAAAATTACAAAAAAAGTAGCATCTGCAGCTGGGTCATGACCATGCCTCTCTCTGTGGGCCAGGGGACCCCAGATGGGCAGGAGTTGGAGGGGGGAGGAGGTGAGGCCTTCCAGGCTATAGTTTTTGAAACCAGACCTGAGGCAAGGCAGGTTAAAGGCCCAGGGTCCTAGGACACTTGGGGTGGAGATGAGGACTCAGACTTAAAACAGAAATGGCCTAGCCGTGTGTAGTACATTCATTGTGTTAAGGAGTAAGATGGGATGAATTCTTCAGACCCAGAGTCTCCTCATGATAGGAAGGCACCCTTCTTTGCTGAGCACTGGTACAACATCCTCTTCTTCACTTACGAAGGCAGGTATGTCTGCTTGAATAATAGGTTGGAGGACTTTTCATTGACATGGTAGAGAGGAAATGGATCAAATCCACCAATGAGATCAAAGCTATCTTCTTCCTCTGTAAAGACACCGACAACGTAACAGGCATAGGATCTGGAAGGAGCTGTGCATGACCTTAATGTACCGATACTCCAGAGTACAGCCAATCACAGAGACGTAGGACTGACTGTCCAAGCCTGCAATCCCAGCTGCCAGGGCTTCCTTCTGGACACAGCCTGGCCCATTCTCACTCCACCATGATTGCTGCTGGGAAATATTGAAGGTCAGAAGCTCACTGTCCTTTGAAAGTCCTCCCACCTCCAAGTAAAAACAGATAATGAAGATGTTCCAAGTGACCCAGATAGCTGTCCACACTGCATACACCACAATGTATCGAGGTCTATACTGAATGGTTCCAAAGAAACCCAGGATGACAATTATGATGTGAAGAAAATTGGCCAGGATGGGAGCCCATTCATATCACAGGAAATCGAATACTTGTCTCTCTAATGCAGCAAGCAGCTGTAAAGTGCAGAGGAAAATAAGCATGCAGCGGCCAGTGCAGCATTCCATGGTTCGGGTACGCACTGGGCTGCTTGACTCGGCCCAAGTTCCTATGTGCTGCTGCTGGTGCTGGTGCTGCTGCTGCTAGCTGCCAGCCCCAGCTCAGTGTGCTGATAAAACCTTTTAAATTTAATATAATCACAATTAATCATTTAACATCTTGTAATGCTCTCTATCTCTACTTTGGTTTTGAATTCTTTTTTTTTTTTTAAAGCATTTGGGGTTAAGTAACTTGCTCAAGGTTACACAGCCAGTTATTTCTAGGTGTGGTGCTAAGTATCTGAGCCCAGATTTGATCCCCAGGTCATCCCGACACTGGAGCCGGTGCTCTTACTCGCTGAGCCACCTGGCCGCCCCTTTGAATTCTTTTCTTTATTTGTAGATCTGACAGGTAAACTATTCCATATTCCCCTGATTTACCCATGGCATTACCCTTTATGTCTAAAGCATTGCTCATTTTTATAAGAACTTGTTCTTAAAAAACATTATGATGGCTATATTTTAATATAATAATAATAGCTAGCATTTATAATGTCTTAAGGTTTGGAAAACACATATGTTACCTCATTTGATCTTTACAACAACCCTGTGAGGTAGGAACTATTAATATCTCCATTTTACAGATGAGGAAACTGAGGCTGAGAAAGGTAGTGACTTGCCCTGGATCACACAGCTAGTTAATATTTGAAGATGTACCATTTGAGCTCAGGTAAGTCCAACACCATGTGGGTGCCCCTAATATATTTGGTTTCCTTTGTAATCCTATGTGTTCTATTTTGTGCACTTAAAAATCTTATTCTGAGAAGTGGCCCAGAGGCTTCACCATGATGTTCAAGGGGTCCAGGACAGGGAAATGAATTCTTTCTCTTTGGTATCTGGCTTGGAATATATGTCAGCAGCTTTCTCACTGTCTTCCTATACTTCTTTCCCTTTCCCTTTCAATCTTTTTGAGTTGACTGCTTCCATTTTCCAAGTCTTTGCAACTTGGCTTCTAACACCATCACTTTACCGAAACTGCTTTCTCGGAGGTTAGCCAGTCATCTTTTAACTGATGAATCTGGTGACCTTTTCTCAGTTTTCTTACTCCTCGACCCTTCCATAGCTTTTTTTTTCCTTTTGGAGGGCAACTGGGGTTAAGTGACTTGCCCAAAGTCACACGGCTAGTAAGTGTGTCAAGTGTCTGAGGCCGGATTTGAATTCAGGTCCTCCTGACTCCAAGGCCCTTCCATAGCTTTTGACACTCTCAGCCGTCTCCTGGACTCTTCCTTCTTCCTTGAGTACCACGACACTACTCTCTTCTTGTTCTCTGAAGAGACAGATGCCTACTCTAACTAGATAAGGAAAAACTCTGAGAGGTTTCCAGAAAAGAACAAATTAGCTACTATTAGTATTCTATAATCAAATGAATTTATGTTCTCTTTCTTGTTCAATTTTTCTTTCTTACTCCAAAGATACATGTAACCCCTTCTGAATAGGGCACTGTGTTTCTGATTGTTCTTCATTAATCTTACCTTGTTTCTCACTCATAAACTGAACCTTTCCTCTCCTGACCCTCTCTGGAAAATAGGTCCAATTCAATTCAACAGATAGCTACTCTGTAGAAGACAGTGGGCCAAGAGCTAGAGATACAAAGACAGAAAACAAACAGTCCTAGCCCTCAAGAAGATTATATTCTACTAAGAGATGCAATATAAAAACAGCTAAAATACAAAATAGCTTGGGGTGGGAGAGAGCATTAGCAACAAGGGGTTAGGGTCAGTTTACAGTGGAGCTGAAAGAAAAATTATCATTCTGAAGGGGCGGGAGGGGGGAGGCTTAAAAGAAAACATTGAGATGGGAGATGGAATGTTGAGTTCAGGAATAATCAAGTTGGTAATCAAGTTTGACTGAGACACTGAGTAAAGGGGGAGAAATGTGAAATAAGAATAGAAAGATGCTGTGGGATAACGTGGAAGGTTTTTGATGCCACATTGAGGAGTCTGAATTATATACTAGTAAAAATAAACAGCCATTTATGGCTTTAGAGCAGGGCAGTGATCTGATCAGACCAGTATTTGGGGAATATTAATTTAGAAACTGTGCAAAAGAATCAGAGGTGGGAAAAGCTTTGGGCAGGGAGGCCAGTTAGGTGGCTAATGCAATAGTCTAGATGAGAGGCAGTGAGGATATGAATTAGGGTCGGAGGGATGGACTGGACATAGATATCTTGGTGGTTGTGTCCAGTACTTCAGTAAAAAAGCTTCCAATGTTTAATGAACTAGTTAATCAGTTGGGCAGTATAGACTATTTCGAACTACTACCAAGGCAGTGGTAGTATACTGACCTACAAACTACTCAGGGGTATGCTGGTACTGGATCCTACCACTAGAGCTGGTACCTGTGGCCCCCAGTTTCAATATAGATCCAGGAGTATGATGGAGAATATATTCTAAAGTTACTAAAATAGGAAAACCTCTCATCTCTGTTTTGGATCTCCATCCTTCATGGTGAGGTCCACTCCCAAGTCTCAGTAATGTTTTTGATCGTGGCCTCATGGAAGAAATGGAAAGGAGTAATGAACTAGGAACTTTTTAAGAACAAAGAGAAACACACCTGTCAGGTTGGCAAAGATGACTTAAAAAGAAAGCGACCAATGCTGGAGGGGCTGTGGGAAAGCAGACGCATTAATGCACTGTTGTTAAGCTGAGAATTGGTGCAGTCATTCTGGAGAGCAATTTGAAACTATACCCTCAAAAGTTACTAAACTGAACATACCTTTTGACTCAGCTTACTACCACTAGTTGTTGTAGTTGTGTCTAACTCTTCCTGACCCCATTTGGGGTTTTCTTGGCAAAGATATTGGAGTGGTTTGCCATTTCCTTCTTTACAGGTGAAGAAACTAAGATAAACTGGATTAAGTGACTTGCCCAGGATCACATAGTTAGTAAGTGTCTGAATCTGGATTTGAACTCAGGAAGATGAGTCTTCCTAACTCCGGACCAGGCACTCTATCCACTATGCCACCTAGCTACCTGACCATTGCTAAATGTATACCCTAAAGGTATCAATGAAAGAGAAAAGAGACCCATATGTGCAAAAACATTCATAGCAGCTCTTTTTATGGTGGCAGAGAACTAGAATCTAAGATGAGTACCTATCTATGTATTATGCCAGAGCAGTCTTTCAATGTCCTTGTCATGTATTATTTTTTTTATTATGGTTATCATGGAATTTTAGAACTGTGAAGGAACTTCAGCACCATCTGGAAACAGCTAAACAAATACAAAATAATTTGAGGTGGGAGAGAGTATTAGCAACTATAACCCATACTCTAATACCTACTGTAATATGCCTGTCAAATGGTCATCTAGCCTTTGCTGGAAAACCTCTAATAATAGGAGAACCCACTGTTCCCTGAGGCAACCGATTCCATTTTTGGACAGCTCTAATCATTAGGAAATTTTTCCTTACGTCAGTCCTAAAATCATCTCTTTCATCCAACTGCTTCTGGTTCTGCCTTCTAGGGCTAAACAAAACAAGCTTAATGCTTCTTCCCCATAGCAGCTCTTGAAATACTCAGACAGTTATCACATTCCCCCAGTCCTCTCTTCTCAGGCTAAACATCCCCAACTTCTTCAACCAATCCTCTAAGAGCATGAAATGAAAACCTGTTCCCATTCTGATTGCTCAGACTGGACTCCCTCCAGTCTGTCAGTGTCCTTAATAAAATAATGATGTCCTAAACTGAACCACCTACTTCAGCTGTTGAGCTTGCTGTCCATTAAAACTCAGATGTTTTTTAGACCAATCTCTGCCTAGCCATGCCATTCCTATCTTGTGAAATTGATTTTTTGGAAACCAATACAAGACTTTACATTTATCGCTACTACTTTTCACTTTGTTGGACTTGGCCTAAAATTCTAGGCCATCAAGATTACTTTGAATACTGACTCTGTTGTACAATCAATAAATATTTGTCAAACACATAGTATATACTAAACACTGGAAATACAAAAAGAGGCAAAAGATAGTCCCTGTCTTTTGTCTAGTGTGTTAATTATCCCTCTCAGCTTTGTCATCTGCAGATTTCAGCATGTTATCTTTAGTTTTATCCAACATTGACAGCAATGAGAGGCGGCCAGGTAGCACAGCCAGTAAGATCACCGGCTCCAGTGTTGGGATGACCTGGGGATCGAATCCGAGCTCAGACACTTATTACACACCCAGAAACACCTGGCCATGTAACCTTGAGCAAGTTATTTAACCCCAATTGCTTAGGGGCAGCCAGGTGGCTCAGTGAGTAAGTACACAGGTTCCAGTGTCGGGATGACCTGGGGATCAAATCTGGGCTTGGATACTTAGCACCACACCCAGAAATAACTGGCCTTGTAACCTTGAGCAAGTTACTTAACCCTGATTGCTTTAAAAAAAAAAATTGACAGCAATGTTAAACAGCTTAGGTCCAAGAACAGATCTCTAGAGCAATCTACTGGAGACCTCCTTCCAAGATGATATGGGACCATTAATGACTACTCTTTGGCTCTGGCCATTTGACTAGATCTAAATGCCTCAAATTAGTTCTAAATGCCCCAAACTGTAACTGTCTTTTCCATATGACTTTTCAGCAAGACAAGAGGCTGATATATGTTTTGGTAAAATATAGACAGACCCACCTACAGCATTCCTCCTAGCTACCAGTTTAGTAACCTTGTAAAAAAAAAAAAGAAATAAAATTAATGCCATATTGACTTTGTGATCTTTGCTTCATTTTTGAATTGTTCACTAACTTAAGTATTCTGTTCTGGAATTTTGTCAGTGATTGAAAGCAAGCTTATGAATCTGTAGTTTGTAGATTTCAGTCTCTTTGATTTTTCAATATCAGGTCATTGTTTATACTCTTTGCTAGCTTTTGAAGATCACTGGCAGGGCTTCAACATCATCATTTCCTTCTATGCCCAAAGTTGGAGTTCATCTGGGCCTGGTGACCTCACCTTAGCTCTATCTCCTAACTTATCTTGGATATCACTTCCCTCTTAGCCATTCTCCTCAGCAGTAGAAATAAAAACAAAATAAAAGTTGGGAAACCTCATTATACTGCAAGCTTGAATCTACTTGATACCACTATGTCTTTAGTACCCTCTGCCCTTTGACTGGGAGTCAGGGCCGTGAGCTCCAGGGCCTCTGTTTAAGCAGAGGCCTCAACACAGTCTTCCCATTTGCCACCAACTTTTCATTTTACCTTCTCCTCCCACCCTTTTTCAGTTTCCTTTTGCTGGATGTCTTCACCTGTTAGATTGCCAACTCCTGGAGGGAAAGGACTGTCTTTATTTTTGTTTGTGGCCTAGCACTTAGCACAGTACCTGCGTGTAGTAGGTACTAAATAAATGTTTATTGACTGACAAGTTGCATGACTCTGTCTTCTCTCAGTGGACCCTAAGTATGGTCCTATTCACTCTGATCAGTGGTCCTATAAATCCTTTGATCTCCCCTTTCCCCAACTAGGACTAAAAGCTACCTTTTCTTGTCTTCAGTTTGGTTCATCAGCCTCAGCTCATTCTGAGTTTTTGTACTCCTGACATGCTTACAAGACTGAGACATGCTTTTGGGCCCATCCTCTATTGCATTGCTTCTGTGTTCTGTGTCTCTAAAAATCTGTTGTTGAGTAAATTCCCTGTATGTCTACATATACATTTTTAGATATTTTTTCTTTTCCTCCACACCAGAATTGTTTCACTTTGTTCCTGCAAAATTAGATCCCTTAGGACTTCTCATACTTCCTGGACTTTCTCTTATAGATTTTTAGTATATAGGATCCTACCTATCCCTTCTTTGAACCCTTTAAAACCTGACCTCCCCTTAGGGATGGCTAGGTGGCGCAGTGAATAGAGTACTGGCTCTGGAGTCAGGAGGACCTGAGTTCGAATTTGACCTAAGACACTTAACACATGCTAGCCGTGAGACCTTGGGCAAGTCTCTTAACCCCAATTGCCCTGTCCTCCCCCCTTCAAAGAAGCAAAAAAACCAAAAACCAAAAAAAAATGACCTCCCCAAACTCATGGTACCTTTCAAACTGTTCCTAGATTTTCTCTCCTCTTCTTGGCTATTTATGGTAATTTTTTTCTTTTGATCTGTAAATGTTGGATTTTGACTATGATGTTCTTAGGGATTTTCATTTTAAAGTTTCCTTCAGGAGATGACCAGTGGATTCTTTCTCTTTTCACTTTGCCCTCTGGTTCTAAGAGATCTGGACAGTTTTCATTTATGATTTCCTGAAATGTATCCAAGCTTTGTTTTTTTCTTATAATTTTAAAATTTATCTTAATTTCTTATTTTTTCTCTTTGACCTGTTTTCCAACAGTTAGTTCTTTTTTTTTTTCCTTTTGGAGGGCAATTGGGATTAAGTAACTTGCCCAAGGTTACACGGCTAGTGTTTTTTTTGTGTGTGTTAAGTATCTGAGGCCCCAACCAAACTTGGGTCCTCCTGACTCCAGGGCCGGCGCTTTACTCACTGTGCTACCTAGCCACCCCTAGTTCTCTTTTTAATGATACACACCTTACATTTTCTTTAACTGTTTCAGTCTTTTGGAGTCACTTTAACACTTCTTATTGTCTCACAGAGTTGTGATTTTTTTTGTCTTATTGTCCCATTCTGATTTTCAGAGAGTCCAATTCTTGGGCTAGGATTACCACTATCTGTTATAGGACATGAATTCTCTTTGCTGTTGTTTCCTCCCTAGCTATTCTACTTTGTAGCTCTTGTTTCATTTCTTCCCAAATGCTCTTGTAGTCTTTGTGGGGAAGATATTTTTTTTCTCTGAACTGATACTTGGACTTGGACTCTTTCAGGTTTGCCCCTTGGTCTTTTCTCAGTTCATTTCTTCATTGTGTTTGGCATTTGGACTGGGGGATTGTGCTTGGTTCAAACTCTATTTCCACATACACTTGGATGGTATGGGCAGACCTGTTTGATCTTGAGTGTGGTGGCCAAGACTATGCTCTGCTTTTTACAGAAACTGTCTGGTCTTGTTTCTTTCTGTGGTTCAGACCTAGGCTGTTTGGTGCCAGACTGGGCATGGGCTGCCTGGATGCTGGGCTGTATTTCCTGCTGCAGCCAGGGCTCTGGCTTCACCCTATGCTGGGTATGGCTCTGAACCTGTCTCCTGTTGTGGACCCAGATTACTTTACTCTTCATCTTCCACGTCTCATGGTTTGTCTTCCCTCAGAGTTTCTATAGAATTATGGCAGTTTTTGTACAGCACTGGATGGAGGAGTTTGTAGTTGAATCCTTCTTGCTTTATTTATCATTGTTCTGCCTGGTCTATTTTTACAGCTTTTACACTGGGGTTGTCTGAGTGTGATCTGGGCTCCTCTAAGTCCTAATGCACCCTCTTTCCATAATCTCCCCTCTTCTTCTTTATTACAAATTCTAAGATGGAGTGGCAATTTCTTCTCCAGGTTCCCATCATTTTCCACTAAAACTTCTGCCTTCAGACTTTGCTGTTTGTGCCTCTCTGATAAATTTAGAATATAATACTCTGCATTAGAGGTACCTGTGTTTATATCTTATTCTCCTACTAGACAGTGAACTTCATGATGCCAAGAATTTTGCCTTATCTAAATTTCTATTTTCTCTAGCATCCAGCACAGTTGTCTGCACCTGCTTCATAATTAATGAGTATGCCTAATGAATAAACCAATCAATACATCCATTCCTTCCCCTCTTTCCTTATGGTTCCCACCCCAGTCTAGACCAGCTCCCTTGTTCTCTTATACTAGCTTCCTCCCTGGCCTTCTTGCCTCTATTCTCTCCTTTTTTCCAAAGTCAGATTTCTTGTTCAGTTGTTCACATGTCCAACTCTTGCTGATCCTGTGGACTACAGCACACCAATGCTGTCACCATGAGGTTTTCTTGGCAAAGATACTGGAGTGGTTTATCATTTCCTTTTCCAGAAAGCCAGATTAAACTTTTGTAAATCAGCAGTTTCTTAATAAATAAGGTCACTTCCCCTCTCAAGAACTTTCATTTATCTATCTATCTATCTATCTATCTATCTGTCTGTCTGTCTGTCTGTCTGTCTGTCTGTCTGTCTGTCTATCTATCTATCTACCTATCTATCTATCTTTTGAGGGCAATTGGGGTCAAGTGACTTGCCCAAAGTCACATGGCTAATAAGTGTGTTGTGTCTGAGGCCGGATTTGAACTCAGGTCTTCCTGACTTCAGGGCCAGTGCTCTATTCACTGAGCCACCTAGCCGCCTTTCAAGAACTTTTAATGACTCCCTCTTTCTAACGGTATAAAATCTAAGCTCTTCTATTTGGTGAGGGTAAAAATAGCACAATAGATTTTGTGTCAGGAAATCTGGATTCAGGTCCTGGCTCTGTCACTTAATTACCCATTTGGCCTTGGGCAAATCATATTTCCTGGGCCTCAGTTTCCCCAGATGTAAAATGAGAAGAATGATTGTAGAGAGGCTGGAGGGAGAGAAAAGGCTGTATTCTTGCTGGACAAAACAGGACAAAAAGTCACAGTGCCTCAGAATTCTATGGCCAACACAGCAATTGCTGTTTTGCATAAAACAGAAATGCTTTTCTGGAGTGAGGGTAAAAGTTTCCTTAGAAGAAATGACAAAAAATGACAAGCTGGATGATTTTAGAAAAACCTGGGAAGACTTACATGAACTGATAATGAAGTGAAGGGAGTAGAATCAGGAGAACATTGTACATTGTAACAGCAATATTGTACCAAGAAAAATTGTAAATGACTTAGCTATTTCTCAACAGTACAATGATCAAATACAATCTCAAAGGATTCATGATGAAAAATGCTATCCTCTTCCAGAAAAAAGAATTGATGTTGTCTGAATACAGACTGAGGCATGTTATTTTCTCTTCCTTCCTTCTTCCTTCCTTCCTTCCTTCCTTTCTTCCTTCTCTCTTCTTTCTTTCCTTCCTGCTTGAGTCTTCTTGCAAAAAATGACTAATATGGAAGTATTTTAAATGATCGCACATGTATAACCTCTATTAGATTCCTTACTGTCTCAGGGAGGGAGGAGGGGAGAGAAGAAGGGAAAGAATTTGGAACTCAAAACTAAAAAAAAAATGTTAAAAATTGTTTTACATGTAACTGGGGAGGAGGAAATCAAATATTAATTTAAAAAATGATAATGGAGAGAAGTGAGGGGAATTTGGAAGAGAAGCAGTTAACAGAGGAATTCAAAGCATTGACCTAATGGCAGCCTGGGCCTACCTTCTTGTTTAGCTCTGCTGACCACAGTTTCATCTCCATTGACTGAGAAGCGGGATGAAAGTTTCACAGCAATTACTGCTTGAAGAAAGCTGCGTCTTCTTTGCTTAAGAAAGCTTTATTAATCACACTATTTCTGGAGGAAAACCAAGAACCAAGGTGACTGAAAATTGGCAACAGGGACAACTAGAGCAGAGATTAGCACCTGGCAAAGAACAGCCTAAAGCAGAGCCTGGAGGGGTACCTGTCCACCAGGGAGCAGTGTAATCACACCAGTAGGAAAAGATGGTGGCTTTGGAGTGTCAAAGGCATGAATTTCCCTTCTAGGAATATGTTCCTTGGTCCTGCATTCCCTGTGTGTGTGTGTCTAGCCCTTTTGGGGAGATGTAGTCAGGTCTGGCAGTGGATATAGTCACAGCCATTGAAGACCCAGAAGAGAAAGTTCTTGCTACCAGAGTCCTTGGCACTGTCAGATGGCTCAACATCAGGAAGTGATATTTTTTGTAAGTGGAAATGACATTAAAGACGCATCAACATCTGTTTTGCTGCTGCAGTCTAAGGACCATGGGGCTTTTCCATTTGGTTTCTGGCTAAAGCCTTCCATATGTGTTGTTTCCACCATTAAAGTGTGAGCTTAACATGAGGGAATATCTTATTTTTCTATTTGTATCCCATGTATTTAGCACAGTGCTTTATACCTAGTTAAGCGCTTAATAAATCCTTCCCTTCCTTTACTTAGGTACCCTGCATTCCCCAGTGTGGTCATATATTCCCCATGTATGAATATTCCACATGTAATTCCTGTGAAAGCCCACTCTTTTTCTGAATCATATATGTGTATGTATGTATGTGTGTACGTATGTATGTATTTGTGGGAGAGTGATCTCATGGTGGAAGGGAACAATGTTTTATCACTTTATTTTCTATTTAATTCCTTTGTTATTAACTGTGTCATCTGACTGACTGGTAAAAAGTGAAGTATGCTGGTGGGGGCTCGTGAGCAAAGGTTTAGCAATGATCCTGACCTCTAAAATACCTAGAATTTGGTGTAGCTAAATGAGGGTTCTATGGTGGAGTGACCCCCATGGACTACTATGGTTAGGCCACCAACTTTTAAGGTAAATACTTTGTAAATCTAAATGATCTATAGACATTCAGAGGTTCATAGGATTAAAGTTGAAAGGGATCTTATAGGACATTGAGTCTAGTACCCTTCAAATGGGAAAAAGCCCCCAAAACAGAAGGGACTTACCCCAAAGAAATAAAGGCAGTATCTTGCTGAGTTGTAGGATGGGAAAACACTGTTTAGAGATAAGAGAACCAAATTAAAATCCAGGCTCTGCCAGTGATGTGCTAGATGACCTTGGGCAAGTCCCTTTCCCTTTTTGGGTCTCAACTTCCCCATCTGTAGCATGAGAAATTTGAGCTTGATGATCTCTAAGGCCCCTGCCATGGTCTTGAGTGTGGGTAGTCTGGGGCTTGGGATATATGGCATTGTCATATATATGGCATTGTCATCAGGATAATTGATATTCAAATAACACTTTAAGGTTTGCAAAGCACTTTATAATACAATTCTTATTAGATCCTCAGAACCAATCTGGGAGGTAGGTGTTGTTATTATCCCCATTTTACAGATGAGGAAACTGAGGCAAACAGAGGTTAAAAGACTTGTTCAGGGTCACACAGCTAGGAAGTATCTGAGGCAGGCTTTGAACTCAGGTCTTTGTGACTTCAAGCTACCTGCTGTATCACCTGTGAAGGAAGACACCAAACTCTGTTCTGTCTGTTAGTAGAGACATTGTTTCTGAGTTCTTCTTTGGAGTAAACCCAGGCAGAGGCTTTCCAGTCCAGTCCTTTGTCTTTGGTCTCTCTTTTCTCTCCCAACCCCCAACTCTCCGCCTAGAAGGGTCTGGTCAGGAAGAGGTCTATCCTGCCTGTCCTGCTCCTCCTCCATGAGGAAGGACAGGTACTTGACTCCTGCTGGGGAGAGCTGGGAAAGAGGGCAGGAGTCAATAGGGGAGGAGGGATTTCCTGTTGTAGGACCCTGCTCCTCATGGAAAAATCTTGAGCTGCCCCCATAGCTGCCAGACTTCTGAGAAGTGTGATGGGATGAGACAAGATGGAGGTCTCAGCTCCCCTAGAAGAAGTTTGGAGCAGAGATGGGGCAGATGTGAAGGGCTAGAAAGAATTCCATTCTGACTCCCAGAATTCCTGGGGTCTTAGATCTTTTCCACATAGTTTCCAGGGAAAAGGCCCTCCTGGCCATGCAGGCGGCCTTTCCACCAGCCTGATGGATCTGCAAAGGAGAAAAAGAGACAAAGGTCAGAGTGAGCCCCTATCTGGGTATTTAGTCCAGCCTTTTGAGCAGATGCCTCATGACTATTTATGTGCATTTGTCTTTTCTGACTCATCTTCTGATAAGTTGTGTGACTCTAGTCAAGTTTCTTTCCCTCTCCATGCCTCATTTTCCTTTTCTGTAAAATGAGAGGGTTGAAGTAGGTGGGAAAGAAGGGAACATTTTATTAAGCACTTACTACATGCCAGACACTGTATATCATCTGATCTCCCCAGCATCCTGCTGAGGAAACTGAGGCAGACAGAAGTTAAGTGACTTGTCCAGGGGGATGTGATAGTAATGGCAATTAAAGATTCCCCTGTATTGGCTTGGTTTTCAAATTGATTGTGTTAAAACCCAGAGCTTGTTAATCCCATCTGTGAGATGGACTTGTTGATGTGAAAAGAAAGTCCTGAACTGGGAGGAGCTGGTGACGTAGATTTGGAGAGACAAGAGAGAGTCAGAAGAACTTTTTTGGAAGCAGCACCTCGTGGAGGGAGAGAGACTAAGAGAATTGCTGGTGGCCGCTTTGAATTGCCCTGGACTTTTGAGACCTGCCCCCTGAGCTGCCAAGGACTGAGGAGACATGGCTGTTTTGCTGGTACTTTGTCTGTCTGTTTTGATGTTCTTTTGCCAGATTTGTCCACTGGTGAAAGACAGTCTTGTTGAAGAAGTCCTGGAACCTGGATGTTCGCTAAGAAGCCCTGAGACTGTCCTGCAGACAGAGAGTTAATACTGTCCACTGGTGAAGGACAGTGCTGTTGTTGCAGGGGTCTGGAGACTGTCCTGCAGACAGAAGATGAATTAATGAAGGGACTGGCAATTTATCTTGTGGCCTTGCTAAGCCTTGTCTCCCCAGGAACTAAGATTGCTGAGAACTTGCCTCGTGTCAAGATGAAGAAAAGACCTCCATTTGGGTATTAAGTGCTGTGTTTAAACTTGATGTAACTCTGGGGTAGATTCAATTGAGATCCAGGGGTAGGGAACTTTTGACCTTTTTGTGTCCTGTGATTGACAAATGAAGGTACTTTACTTATGTTTGGAAACTAATCTCCATTTGAGAAGAGGGGCTTTGTGGTGGACTAAATGAAGGTATAGCCTAGAGGTGGAGAAGTATTTAGACCAGGAACTTTGTAATTGATTGAATGAGTGGAAGGTCCTGGGGTGGGGTAGTCCTTGGAGATTATTTAATCACATTTAGTAAATGCTGTATTTTGAATGATGTCATGTTTTGATCTTCTCTGTTCTTGGTTGGTCACTGAATAAAATGGAGAGCACCCATGCTGGTATTCTGAACCTTGGGAAGTTGCCTTTCCTTGGTGTTAACAGTACAGGGCACACAGTTAATAAGTATCTGAGGCTAGAATTGTACACAGGTCTTCCTGACTCCAGGCCCAGGGATCTGTCCACTGGGCCATGGAGCCGAAGTAGATGGTCTCTAAGGCTCCTCCCAGTTCTAAAATTCCTGGAGGCTATTATTACTTATCTGTGAGTCTGCCCCCTGAGAAACATCATCTTGGAGACAAGAGCCCCTTTATGGTTCTGAGGGGATGGGAACCAATGAGTGGATGGATGCCCACCTAGAGACTTCACCAGTGCCTACGTACCCTCCAGTAGGATCTCGATGACCTCATTGACGTTGAAGCTCAACTCATCCACATCCTGGCCCACATACTGATAAAGGGCACGGCAACGTGGCCCTGGAATTCGGGGCTGAGGTTTGGGCCGTCCCACACCTGGCAGAGGCCTCTGCCCAATGCTTCGCTTTCGCTGCATCCTGTGGGGGCACAGATGCCAGGCTGCTTGTGGGAGGCAGCAAAATAGGGGAGGGACTCCTCTGGATAGTGGTACCTCCACCCACCAAGAAGTAGTATGGTATCCATGGGACCATGAGAGAGTCAGCAAGGGGATGTTTTTCCTGGGGAGTTACCTGGGGCTACCCTGTCCCTCTGATCCCTCCCTGATTCCACTCCAGAAGTCCCTAGGCATAGAGTAGGGAGTGTGTTTAAATGTTTTTAAATGTCACTCTTTGGGAGTGACCCAGGAACCTACCCGGCCATCCCCTGATCAGGCACATTGAGGAACTCCATGTTTTGCTCAGACGGAGGTCGTTTGTGGGGTCTTCGGCTGCTCCCACTACTCCCCAGTGCTGTGGCTGGCGGTCCCCGCTGTGACCGTGGGCCGCTCCCCATCGATATCTGCTCCAGGGGTGAGGGGCCACCACGGGCCATGTGGGGTGCCCTATTCTGAATTGGCCCTGCAAAAAGAGAAAGTGCTAAGGGCAAGGAAAAGGAATGGGAGAGTGGGAAACTACGGGGTCATTGGATATACTCAACAGGACTACAAGCCACAAAACAGATTTAGGGGCCATTCAACACTGTGGGAACCTGAGCCAGCTTCTGAAGGCTTGGAGAAGAGGAAAGAAACCCAAGACAGAGTTAGAAGAAAGTCTGAGTCATGTCATTCTCGAAGAGGACCAGTGACATCAGGAGGGGGAGGTCTTGACTTTGGAGTGAATTGGATTTAATGCTGACTTGAAGGTGAATTATTATTTCTGTTTATATATCATTATATATTATATATTTATATGTATATTATATATTATGTATATCTATTATATATATTATTTCTCGACGGAGGAGAGAATAGAAATGATGCTGATAGATTCGGAAGTGTGGAGTAGGGGAGAAGAGAGTGCTCCCAGCAGATGCCTCTGCTTCCTTGGCCCATATCACTGCCTTCCTTAGAGGCTCTGCTTACGGGCCAGCGCTGCCAAGGAGGCTTTTCATAGCTCGTCCCCTGACCTCTTCAGGTCTGCAGTCCCTCATTCACACTGCCTATCAGGAGTGGTGAGCCTGGATCTCGAGGCCATATGGGACCTTCTAGGTCTTCAAGTGCATCCCTTGGACTGAATCCAAACTTCATGGATTCAAAGGGCCATACTTAAGGACCTAGAAGGCCACCCCTGGCCTAGATGACAGGAATGTTGGGAAGAAAAATTGGTGGTTTTCCTTTGTAAACATTTAGCTCTCTAGAAATAGGAGATGGTGGTTGTTTTGTTTTATTTTTCAGTCCAAATCTGTGATCTCATTGGTTTAAGAAATTCAGGCACATTGTACCCTATGGTCTTAGAAAGTTGCCTATTTCATGAAGAAGTTACATTACTTGCTCAGGGGTTTCACAGTTAGTATGTGGCGGAGGCCCCAGGTCTTCCAGATTCTGAGGCCAGCCCTCTCTCTGCTAGGCCATGCTGACTGGTTATTACTATTATTGGTGTAGTAAAGAAGGGGGCTCAAACCCTGGCTCTGTCTAACGCTAGCTGAATGATCCTAGAAATCACTTAACACTTGTAATTCTCGGTTTCCTCGTCTAGAAAGTAGAGGTGGTAATATTTGTGCTACCTGGCTCACAAGGTTGTCTGTCATGAGGAAAGCGTTCTGGAAGTCTTTGAGTACAACAGAAATGGGAGCTGTTATTCTTATCTCTCATGGACCACCACAAGGTCAAAATTAGAAGAAAGTATTTATTTGTGTGATGTGGTACAAAAAGCACTGGCCTTGGAGTCTGGGGACCTGGGTTGAAATCCTGGCTCTGCCATTTACAAGATGACCTTAGATAGGTCACCTCTTTGGGCCTGTTTTATCACCTGTAAAATGAGGGCACTAGACTTATAGTATGTTGGCCAGACCATGGGATTTGTGTTCAAATTTCAGCTCTCTATACGACCGTGGATCACCAGTTCTCTTTGAGTTTCCATTCCCCATTTGTAGCATAATGGGGTTACACTCAGTGTTCTCTAAGGTTCAGCCCTATTCTGAGATTCTCTTCATCTCTGAGGACAGAGTGATGGGAGAGGGGGATAATTGGGTCAGCAGCAGCAGGATAGATCCTGGGGGGAGGGTGGACTGTGCTAGAGAGAAGGATGCCTAGCAAGGAGGGGGCTGAGGCTGATGTAGCTCAGATGATGCCCTGCCAAGGCCAGACTAGGGGAAGCCACAGGGTCCTCACCTCTGGAGGGAGCTGGGGCTGCTCGGGCTGGTGCTGGCCTCCTCCTCTGGCCCTGTGGAGGGCCTTTCTTTGTTGGTTCTGCAGGGGAAAGGAGCACAGCTCAACAAAGTGACCCAGGATGCTCTGTCCCCTCACCCTGACCTGCCTGTGAGAAGGTAGCAGCTGAAGATGCTTATCCTTGTCAGGGGCAGGGGGCGTCTCCTCTTGGCCCTCTCCCTCTTCCCCCAGATGCTCCACATCCCCTGCCCTCTGTGTCCCTCAGCCTCTGCTCTCTGTTTGGCCCAGCCTCGCCTTGCTCCCCCCAGATACTCACTGGAGTTCTTAGGAAGCCCATCGCTGATGCTGACCATCAGGGTCTTGCCACTGGCTTTGAGCGTGGCCAACTCTCCTGGACCTCGGGAGAAGGTGATGGTCCGGGATCCTCCTCCACCCCAGCCTTCCTTCTTTACCCGGAACTGTAGTCTGACAGAGGGATAAGGAAGTCAGGGAGAGAGACCCAGGTAGCCTCTGCCCCGTCCTGCTCCACCCTTCCCATCCCCTTTGCTGTGCTCCTTGCCATGTTCAGAGACCCAAGAGGTGGGGAGGGGGAGAAGAGAGAAGATAGGCTTTCTTAAGTGCCTACTGTGTGTCGTGCACAGAGCCTAGCACTTTGAACTATTCTCTCATTTACTCCTTGCAACAATCTTGGGGAGTAGGTGTTATTATCATCCCTATCTTACAGTTGAAGAAACAAGAGACAAGAGACAAACAGAAGTTAAGTGACTTGCCCAGGGTCACACAGGTAGGTGCTAAGTCTCTGAGGCTAGATTTGAAATCAGGTCTTCCTGTTTCCAGACCCAGCGCTTTATCCCTGTACCATCCAGCTGCCTTGTCGCTTGTAAAAGTCATTTTTCTTGAAAATGACTGTCCTCGTTGCTAATTCAGGGGATGAGTAATGATGGTTTATAAAATATGGGCTCAGATAAAGGAAGAAACATTATTATTATTATCATTGACAGGATCATAGATTTAGTGTTGGAAGGAGGGACAATAGAAGCCATCAAGTTTAACCCCCACTCCCATTTTGTAGATGAGGAAACTGAGGAAGAAAGGTAGTAAGTGTCTGAGGCAGGATATGAACCTGGGTCCTCCCAGCTCCTAGTCTGGTGCCCTCCCTATTGCACCAAATCCCAAATAGGAAAGGATTGGACAGGGTTATCTTTGGTGATCCAGCAGGGGTCCCAGAGCCAGCCCCAACTGCCCTCCCCACCCCTCCCTACGTGTCATCGAAGGTCAGGGTCAGGATGTTGTGAGTAAGCTCCTGGAAACGCTTGCACAGGAGACTGATGAGCTCTGTCTTGAAAACACTCTCCAGGAAGCTGTCTGCCCCGACCTCATGGAGGATGAAGAAGTCATCCTGCCTGGTGCTGGAAGGAGGCAGAAAGACAAGGGATTGAGGGGAATTGAAGGGCACAGGGCAGGCGCTGAGCGCTGAGATGGGCACAGAAGACTCCTGTCTTCCTAGTGGCTGGAACTGTGAATTTGCTTCAGCTTGGTATGGTCAAAGCAGTGCCAGACCCAGTCAGGACTCCCGGATCTGAATCCAGTTCCAGACCTTCTCAGAGCCTCCTTTTTGCCTTGAGTAGACCCAGGTCAATAACACTTCCACTGCTGCCCTCTCTGGGTGACTTTGAGGAAAGCTTTTTGTAAACCTTAAAAGGGAGCTATTGTTATTGTAATTATTATTGTTATTCACAGATTCTAGAAGCTGGAAGGGACCACAGAAGCCCTTCTAGTCCAACCCAGACTTGACCAATAATCCTCTCTGGAAAAGACCTGGCAAATGGTGCATCTTTTTGCATCTTAATTTTGCTTGAAGACCTCAATGAGAAGAACTGTCTCTCTCCACCAGGCGGCATTTATCATTAACATTGCTACTACTACTACCACTACTACTACTACTACTGCTATTACTGCTACTACTACTACTACTACTACTACTACTACTACTACTGCTACTGCTACTGCTGCTACTGCTACTATATTACCACTCCTCCTCCTCTTGTGCCTGAGTGAATATTTCCCAGGCCAGGGAATCCATCAATTATCAATCAACATATATTGAGTGCCTACTTAAGCCAGGCATTGGATTAGGTGCTAATTCTTATCCTCTAAGAGCCCACATTCTATCTGAGAGACAACATGTACAGAGATAGGTCAATACCAAGTAGACAGTGACTGATGGGTAGGGTTTGGATTAATCTCATTAATCTTGGGTGAATGGGTGGGCAGGAAGGGAATAAGCATTTCTATAGGACATACTGCATGCATAAGCATTTATAAGCAGCTGTTATGAGCCAAGTACTTCACAAATATCTGATCTTCACCACAATCATGTAAGGTGGGTGCTATTACTACCTCCCAGTTAAAGTGACTTATACAAGGTCATTCAACTAGTGTCTGAGGCCATATTTGAACTCAGGTTTTCCTGACACCAGGCCCAGTGCTCTAACCATTGTGCTGATGACTGACTCTAGAGCTCTCCAGTGTTCTCCTCACCTGAAGTACGTATCCCTGGGCTGCAGAAAGATTCCAGGCAGTAGGAAGAGGGTAGGTAAGAGATGTGGGCAAATGAATGAATGGATGGGTCACTGAACAGCTGAGCTTACCTGAGGGAGACCCCCCGGAGGGCCTGGATTTCTATTTTCTTCTTCAAAACCTCTTGAATCTGTCCCTTTTCTGGACCCTTCTTTACTTTCTCCCGCCCGATCACATACACATACTTAGGAGTCAGAATTAGGTCCCTCTTGATGGGCTGTGGGAAAGAACGGGTATTGCATTGGTGTGGGCATAGGGAGGGGCTGGGGCTACCTGAGAACTGTATGGAGACAATTCAGTAGAGAGAGACCTAAGGAGACCTAGGTGGATGGCCATGGAAAAGTTAGTTTACATCCCTCAACCTCAGTGATCTCATCTGTAAAACAGGGATATTAATAATTAAAGTCTAGTTAAGACTTAAAGTCTAGGGATGTTGTGGAGGAAAGGTATCTTGTAATTCTTTTAAAAAGTCCTGCACAAATGTGAGTTGTTGTTATTATGGGGACCTCTGGGCCTGGGGGGAGCAGGGCTTAGAAGCTCATATGCTCACAGATTTAGAGCTGGAAGGAGCTTCAGAGGCCATTGAGTCAAATCCCCTCATCTTACAGATAAGGAAACTGAGTTCCTTTGAGATCAGGTGACTCCCCCAAAGTCAGAGGCTATAAATGATTTGGGATTTGAGCTTAGGCCTTCTGCATTGGGGGACTTTCAGAAGGGGAATTAGAGTGGGGGGGATGTATAAGTGGGACACCTGAGTCTATATGGGTGTTGGGAGCTGGCCCTGGCAGTGGTGGCAGGGACTGCTTGGGTGGCTGTGGGTCTGGAAGGGATTTGGGAGGCCAGCACACAATGAGCCCACATGGATTTGGTGGTCAGCACTTGTGTTTTGGAGGTGGAAGTCCTGGATCACCAGGGCTCCTTTCATGGGTCTGACCCAGGGCTTGAGCAGGGCTGTCCTCACCTTGAAGCGCCGGTCATACTTGGTGATGGAATCTGCGAAGTCTACACGCTCACGCTTGGTCAGAAACTGGCGAAGCTCAGGCCTTGACTCCAGCCCCAGGTAGTCACCCACAAAGTTTCTGTTGATGCTGTTCCTTCTCCTTTCCTTCTTGTTTAATAGGATGTTGGAGGCTATGGGGGACCAGGATGCAGGATCTCAAGGCTTAGGGCCCACAGGGCTCAGGGCCCTCAATTCCCCCATCCCGTGAGTGTCTGTCCACATCTGTCCCCATTTCCCCCATGGCTCACCTTCCTCTCGCATCTGTTCATATCTTCTCACAGCCACATGGCGCCTCCAGGCTTTCTGGATGGTGCGGGCAAAGCCATCAAACTTGCGTTCTCTCATTTCTTCCAGGAGGAAGAGCTTGGGGGAGAGAGAGGGCAAGGGCCTGAGGGAGATAGGCCAGCAGCAGCCCCAACCCATTCAGGAAGGGCCAAAGATTGCCTCTCTCCAGCAGGCAGGGGGTCCAAGCTGGGATCCCCCACTTTCTACTTTGAACCATCCCATTCCTCCATCCCCCAAACATAGCCACCCTCCCATTTCTTCCCCTCTCTAGCCTGCTGTGCCCTCTACTTAATTCCCCATGTGATTAAATGTCTCTGTGGCTTAGTTGGTTAAAGTGACTGTCCAGTAAATAGGAGATCCTGGGTAGCCAGGTGGCACAGTGGGCAGAGTGCTGGCCTGGAGTCAGGAAGACCTGAGTTCAAATCCAGCCTCATATACTCATTAGCTGTGTGACCCTGGGCAAGTCAGTTAACCCTGATTGCCTCAGTTTCTTCCTCTGTAAAATGAACTGAATGAGGAAATGCCAAACCACTCCAGAAAATCCCAGATGGGGTCACAGAGTCAGACACAACTGAAATGACTGAACAACAACAAATGTCCATTGCTACTATCACATTTAAGCTACACATGGGCCCTATGCAGATCACAAAGATTACCCACGCTGTGTGTATATGCATGGAGACTCACAGTCACGTATGATTACAAGTGTGAACTGTGTGGCAGGTTATGTGTGTGACTGCACACAGGTTACAAGGGTTCACATGTTCATTAGACTATGAGCTCCTCTCAGGCAGGGGGTTCCTGGCACATAGTAGGCCCTTTCTGAGTGTTTATTGACTGACTGACATGGATCACACATTTCACACACCTGCAGGTCTCACGTGCACAACAATCACTCATAAGTCATGCCCACTATGGTCCAGGCATTGGGCCAAGGGCTGAGACGCCCTTACTGTACACACACACACTTACCGACTCTGGGTTTTTGATGAAGACCTTGGAGCGTCCCATTTGGTACTGGTCGGGGTCCATGTTGACAGATCGGAGCAGGTGCTGCACTCCCTGACGTTCGTCGCCGTGCCACCGTGGCCAGGTCTCTGGAGTCAGGATGGCATACCTGGAGGTGTGGGCGTGAGGGACAGGCTGGCCATTGGGCCTGAGGGATGGCCCCAGCCTCACCCTATAACCCACCCCCCCATTCCATCTGAGGCATGCCCATCTTTGTACCAGGAGGCGGGGCTTGGGGCCCATGGGCTGGAGGGCCTAGGACATCCACCGTGTAATGAATTAATGAATGAAAAGCCATTTATGAAGATGTCCCTGTGGGCTAAACATTGAGAATGGGGGTCAGGGCCAGCCCCTCACCTCTGCAGGAACTTGGAGAAAACACGGCGGTATGCAAAGCCAGCACGGCGGACGCGGATGTTTTCTTTCAGACCCAGATACTCCACCTGATGTTTCACCCTGGGGTCCATCCAGGGTCAGGGAAAGTCAGTACATGGAATGGCTCAGCTTGGGGGGAGCAGGGCCATGGGGAAATGGTCAGTGTAAGGAGCCTGGGAGTTAAGTGGGTGAGGAGGTCAGTGCACCACAGGGCATTGTGGGTCAAGAAGATGATGGTGATCCTGGCCAGGGCAGGGGGTTTGGTGGGTCACTCACCTGCTTTCCTCCCAGTCATGGGGCCTTTTGGTCTCATTGGGTTTAATGCATCGGATGTAGTGGGGCGTACACTTCTTCAGAGTGTCTACCAGGTCATTGGCCTGCCTCTGAAAAGACAGAGATAGAGGTGAGAGACTGGACCGAGGGCCTACTTCATACCTTCCCTCCATGGGCCCCCACATCACATGATACAGAGCTAGAAGATAGAGAGGGAAAGAGAGATACGGCGTGTGTTCTTCCTCCACTAGAATCTCAGCTTCCTGAGGGCAGGGACTGTCTTTCTTTCTGCTTGTATTTAAAGTCTGAGCATTTAGCACAGTGCCTGGTACATAGAAAACACTTAGTAAATGCTTCTTGACCTGACATGGGAGAGCTGCAGAGACAAGTGTCAGACATGTAGAAACATGGCAGAGAGACAGAGATACAAAGAGGAGGTGTGAGGAAATGCCTTCCCTGTCTTCTATATGGAGAAAGCCCTTCCCAGGGACAGAGGAGGCAAGTTCCCACTGAATACCAGTGCTCAGCCCTGGTCCCATCTCACAGAGGCCTCACTGAGCCAGTACAAACAAGGATAGAGCCCCACTGATGGGCTGAGGTCACACAGGGAAGGAGATATACCCCTGGAGTTTATGAAGGGGGAAGCTTGAGGTTCGGAATGGGGAGGAGCAAATACATTGCTTTCCAGGCATTAGCTCTGGATGCAGAGAAGATGAGCCTCTGCTCGGTCCCTTTCTGTCTTGGGGTTAACCCCTGTGCATGACTGTGTTTGGCCAGCCTTAAATTCAGAGATGCTGGAGTCATACTGGGGGGAGGACAGTCAAGCTCAGGAGCACATTAAGTTCCAGGCCCCCAGATTAGGCCGGGGATGAAATCTTCCTAAGCAGAAGTATCTGGGGTAGTGATGACAATGTTACAAAACCAGGGGATAGACACACCTGGGGCATCTCAGTTATCTGGTGAAACCCGCATGGGGGAATGACAGAACCTCGGGTTCGAAGAGACCTCAGGGCCATCTAGTGCAAGCCCTGAGCAAGAATCTCCTTTGCTAACCCCTAACAAGAGGTGATCTGTATGGCTCATTCCGCTTTCAGGGACTTCTTTCCTTTCAGCATGCCCAAATCTACTTTATAATGTCTTCTCAACTGCTCCTCATTCTTCCCTTGAGGCCCAGGCCAGCAGCTAAATGGCTGGATAGAGTGTCCAGGCCTGGAGTCAGGAGGACCTGAGTTAAAATCCAGCCTCAGACACTAATTGGCTGTGTGACCCTGGGTAGGTCACCTAACCTCTGTTTGTCTCAGTTTTCTTGACTGTAAAATGGAAATAACTAACAATAGTACCTCCTTCTCAGGGTTGTTGTGAGTATTAAAGGGGATATTTGTAAAGCTGTAGTAGGCACTTAAATGCTTATTCCCTTCCCCTTCCCTAATCCCCCATTCCTGGGAAGGCACTTTGAATGCCTGGAAATAGTTTGCTTTCCATACTTTCCCTCCTAAGTCCTCTTTGCTAACTAAACATCCCCAGTTCTCCCACTCAGTCCTGGTGATGTGCGACTTGAGGCCCCTCACCATCCCCCTGCCCTCTTCTCCCTTCGACCTTCCTAGAAGGAGTTATGATCCTGGCTCTGATACTTACTACCTGTAGGCAAATGACAAATGGCATTAGCTGGTCATCCCTTACTGTCTCTGAGCCTCGGTTTCCCCATCTGTAAACTGGGATAAAAATGACCTGTAATACCTACCATTCTGGGCTGTTATTAGGAGATCATGCTTGTCATGAATTTGAACTTTGCAGGCATTAAAGGATTTTATGAATGTTGTTACTATTACCATTATTATTGAATATGAGTTACTACTGCTACTATTATCTGGGAAGATTGGGAGCTGGCTTCTCTGGTTAGGATGAATAACTCCAACCATGGCTGGCGGGAGATCACTGCCAACATGAGGAGAGAAAGTTGGATTTGTGGAAAAGAAGATAGAGACATTGCTTCAGGTGAGAGACATAGCCCAGGGCCTAGATGAGAGATATAGGCCAGGGGGAGCCCTGGGCTCTTACCTTGATCTTGGAACCTGCAGTGCTGGGCCGGCCCTTCTTCTCTGAGTCCAACCTCTCCGGGAAGAGCATTTGAATGAAGGCACTGTGGAGGCACACTCAGGTGGGCTTGGGACAGTGTGCAAGTCTATTCCCTCCCAGCTCCTGGCCCTCCTCCTTCCAAGGGTTCCCACTCTGCCCCTGACTCATTTGTGTAATTCTGGGTAAATCCTCTACCTGCTCTGGGCTTAGGTTTTCTCCTCTGGTAAGCATGTGGATTGAATGAGATGATTTCTAAGACTTATTTGAATTTTGAGTTTCTATGAATATAAGGACCTTTCCCTAACTCCCTGTCTTTTCCTGACTCTCCCCATCCCACCTATCTTTCAGCCTGTTCTGGTTCCCTGTCCCTGTTCCTCTCCCTTCTACTTCCAAGGCCTCAGCCTTTTACCAGTTCCTTGTCCTTGCCCACCACCCTGCACTATTCTCAGTCCTCAGCCTGTCCTGGCTCCCTGTCTGCCCCCTCAGTCCTCACAGCTTCTACTCACTGTTCACTGCTCTGCATAAGCTCGATGAGGTCTGAGAAGAGGACATCTCGGTTTCGTTCACAGAAACCACTGACATCATAGGAGACCTGAGCAAGGAAGAAGCAGGGAGGCCCTGAGCAAGGAAGGGAGCCCTGGCACAGGTGCAGTCGGAGCTTGGGGGCTGCTGGGATCCTAGAGAAGGGGGAAGGCAGTGGGAGAGGCTCGGAGACCTCTCGATTCCCAGAATATGAGGATTTTCCAGTGGAGAGATAGGTCCCTGTAGGTCTAGGGGGCACCTTGACATGGCCCCAGGGCTGGAAGTGCACATGGTGTCCATAGTCCAGAAAGATCTTTATCCGCCCCCATCTAGCCCTCTACAAAGCAGTTCCCTCACAGCCCAATGAGAGAAGTGATGGGGCAATTCCTGGTTCCCCTGTTTGATAGAAGAGGAAGTTAAGACCCAGACCAGACAGAGGAAGTCATTAGGCCAGGGTTACTATAGCTGGGGAGTGTCGACCTGGCCTTCTGACTTTGAGTCCAACCTTCAATCATACCAGTCTCTCTCAAAATAATAGAACACAGTTACATAGAACCATAGAGAACACTTCCCTGATGATGGCCCTCGGAGGTCATTAGTGAAGCTATGCCCATTTTATAGATGAGCAGACTGAGATCCAGATGGGGGAATTGACTTGCCTCATGTCACACAGGCTGGGGCCTAAATTGGGGTCCTCTCTGACTCCAAATCAAACTGATCTTCCCATTGTACCCTAGTGGGGATGGCAGGCCTGAGGGTACAGCTGGTGGTTGGGCAGGGGCAGAAGGATGAAGGGCATAATCCCATCCAAATAAATTTGATTTATCAAATATTTATTAAGCATTTCCTAAGGAGGAAGAGGCAGTGTCATGATACAGTGACTAGGGACCTAGCTTTAGAGCCAAGAATTGTATGTCTCACACTGATATAGGACTGCACTGGGGATGGGAATTTGAAGATCTTCCCTGACCCTTAATAGTTCTAGGGGGGAGTTTGAAGACCTTCCCTGCTTTGAAAGTAAACTCTGCCCCCTAATAGGCTGAATGTAATCACATGGAGCCTATGATGGAGGGAATTTGCTGAAGGGAAGCGGAGCCCACAGGAAGCTGGTCAGAGCCAGAGAGACGATGGGAGAGAAAGGAGGTTCAGGCAAGGAGATAGAGAGGTTTGTGAGTAAATATTGATCTTGTATTGGTTTGTGGAAGGCTGAAGGATGCTGTGGCTCTCAGTGTTGCGGCTTCTGAATATCTTTGGTCCTATGATGGAATTGGCTTACTGGTTTTGGGATTTGGTTTTCTGGAGTCTAAATACATGCTTCAGTTCTGTCCTTTATCTGGAGAGTTTGGTATGTTTTGTGACCAAACATCACGCTATACTTATAGTCACGGTCTTTATCATGATTGTGGGTGCTGTAAATATTGCATTGGTGCTACGGGGACTCTGGGCATGATATGGACTCTGAACTTCTCAGCACTGGAGGCAGTTTTCTGAGACAGTTGCAGAGAAGGTGACAATTTGCATTGGGAGAAGCACTTCCCTGGGACTCTCTCCATCAGTGGCATCACATCCCCATCCTTAGTCTTGATTTTGTATGGTTAGTAATGATGGTTAGAGAGAAAGATACTTTCAAGGACTAACTCTTACACCCACTGGCTGGGGGGTCCCAGGCAGGTCTCTCAGTGCTCTGGGCAATTCTCAACTAATCAATCAGTCCATCAATCATTTATTAAGCAGAGCAGGGGCTGCCCTGATTTGGTCAAGGGAATTTCTGAATCCACGAGTCTCCTTAGATCAAGAAATTCTCCAGTTGAGTGCCTATGCCCAAGTAAAAAGTATTGTGCTAGGCACTGGGGGGCCATAGACAAAGCAATGAAATAGCCCTATTCTAAAGGGCTTACCTTGAACTGGAAATGGGGAGGGGTGGGTGGAGCAGCTCAGGTAGGGGGGATGGTTCACTGGTAGAGGCTGGGGGAGTCCCAGGGATGATGGGGGGGAAGACTAGACTGTACCTTCCCTGCGTAGTGGTGGATGATGAAGCCTGAGTTCCAACTGTTGAAGTGCTCATGGCACCCCACGGCCCCCTGTAGCTTCTGCAGCAGGGTCTGGTCAGCCCCATCGCCTGTGGCATGCATCGTGGCACACACGTCGTCTAGTACACTCATGATGCCCGGAGGATTCTGGGGCCAGAGAAAAGACTCAGACCTGGGTATAGCATCTGACATCTCCCCAGCCCATGGTCAGCCTTTGGCACGGTCATCCCAAGGACCAGGGTGTGATGAGCTATTTAGAACTGGAAGGAGCCTTAGAGGTCATCTAGTCCAAAGCCCTCATTTTTGGGAAAGGAAACTGAAGCCCAGAGAGAGTGACTTGCCCTAGGTCACACAGATGGTGGCAGCATTGGGATTTAAGCCCAGTTCTCCAAATCCAGCGTACTCCCCACCATACTACACTCCCTCTCCTAACTCCTGCCCAAATCCCCGGATCTAAACCAGGGACCTTTAGATCTTCATCCATTCCAGCACTGATCACTGACCTCCCTTGTGATCACTGACTGCTATGTGATCACTGGTGGCTTTGTCCTTGACCAAGACTGCTTGGCTGGGAGTTACAATGGATATGGGAACAAGCCATACTCCAAGATCCCCCTTCCTGGCAGTGCACATCCAACCTAGCCCTTTCTCATAGGCCCTTCACCCAGCCTGCCCTGCCCCCAACTTGCATAACTCAGATCCTTGGCTCACCAGCTTGTTCTCGATGAGGTCACATACAACCTTGTTATTGAAGTACTGGATGGGGTTCCATTTGATGCCTTCTTGAACATATTCCTCCTAGTGTGGATGTGTGGAGGGAATGAGACAATGAGTAGTGAGTAAATAGGGGGGGAGTTAAAGGGAGACAAAGGCCAGAGAGACCCCCCCCCCATTCTAGGCAAGGAGCCCAGGTTCCTTTGACCTACTCTAACCACTGTCTCCTTCCCTCCATCCCAGGGAGCACCTGGGGCTCTGACAGGGGAGCTTTTATCTTATCCTACCCAGATTCAGGTCTCTCTCTACCTGGCTTCACAACCACCAGCCACGACAAGTACCTTCCTCACCCCTTCCCAGAATTCCTTTATGTATAGTCTCCCCCTTCCCTCCACTATAATGTAAGCTCCTCGAGGGCAGGGATTGCCTTACCTTCTTGTTGTATCTTGGGGACTAAACATAGTGCCTGGCACATACAGTAAGCCCTTAATAAATACTCTGTATTTCGCCCAAGAAAAGTCAGGGCTGAATAGGGGAACCTGGGTGTCTGTGTCCAGAGTCAGGGTTGGAGGTCCAGGTCAAGCCTGGAAGGACTTTGGAATCCCTTGGAGGGTGCACTGAGAGAAACCATGTGCCCCAGCATTACTGTCCTGTAGAGCACCGAGTCCACTGAAATCTGGCTGCTTCCTGCAGCCCGCCCTTCACACAGGCCGTCTGTGCCTGGAGTGTCACCTTCCTCACCTTTGCTTCTAGGAAATCCTAGCTTCCTTCCAGGCCCAGCCCAAGAGCCACCTCCTGTCCAAGGCCTTTACAGACCTCCTAACTGTGAGGACTCCCCAACAATTTTATATTCATTTATGTGGACTGTGATCTTTCTACAGCATCCCTCTGACCGTGCCACTGCTTCCCCTCAAAAAGTCCTGGTGGCTTCCCATTGTTTCCAGGATCAACTGTAAAATCCTTTACTTGGCTTTTAAAAACCTTCATGACCTGCCCCCTCCCCAGATTTTATAAATCTTCTTGCACTTTACCACTCTCCTCCCACCCTTTGTTGTTGTTCAGTCGTGTACAACTCTCCATGACCCCATTTGGGGTGTCTTGGCAAAGATACTGGGGTGGTTTCTCCAGCCCATTTTACAGATGAGGAAACTGAGGCAAATGGGGTTAAGTGACTTGCCCAAGGTCACACAGCTAGTAAGTGTCTGAGGCCAAATTTGAACTCAGAAAGATGAGTCTTCCTGACTCCAGGTCCTGCACTCTACCCATTGTGCCACCTAGCTGCTCCCACCTCCACCCACACCCCTACTCTGTGATCAGTGATGCCCGCCTCCTTGCTGTTCATAACTTGTACCAACAAGACTAATTGATCTCTTGCCTGGGCATTTTCACTGGGCTGTTCCCCATACCTTCCTTCTAACCCACCTCAACTCCCACCTTCTACAGGAAGCCTTTCCCAATCCCCCTTAATTCCAGTGTCTTCTTTAATTTTATTATGCTTATCTCTGATTCCTAGTGTCTCTTGTTTATTCATACAGGGCTGTTTGCATGTTGTCTCCCCCCATTAGACAGTGAACTCTCTGAGAGCAGGGACTGTCTCCTTCCTTTCTTAGTACCCCCAGTCCTTGGGATGGCACCTGGCACATAGTAGGTGCCTTAGAAATGTCTGCCTGACGCCCAAGCTCTTCTAACGTACCATTGCTGCCTTTGAACCAAAGAGTAAGGCGGTTACTTTCATCTCACTTACATTTCATCTCTTGAGCTCTGGCCCCCAGAACCCTCAGTTCTGGGAACTGATTCGGGAAACATCAATTGACACAGGAACGGAACAGCCCTGTGTCTTCCTCTGTCTTTTCCTCTCCCCCAGTGTCTGGGCACTCACCTGTTCAGCCTTCAGCGTCAGTTCAATGAAGATCTGCTGTAGTTTCTCATTCACGAAGTTGATGCAGAACTGCTCAAAGCCATTTCTCTGGGGACAGGAAGGGGGCACTGATGCCATCACCATTCCCTGCTTTCAACCCATCTCTCCCTACCCCACCCCCATTCCTAATAGGGGTGGCGCTGAGGGCAGTGGATGAATCTCTGGCTCTTTGAGGATGGGAAGCAGGGGGGGCTACAAGGCAGGGATGGGGTCAGACTGGGGAAAAAGGGACACTGAGACCCAGGCTTGGCTCTCCCCATCTACCAAGTTGTTTGGTACCTGGAATATCTCAAAGCCGTAGATATCCAGGACTCCAATGCTGTATTCTTCTTGTGGCTTCTGCATGGCTCGGTTTATGGCCTAGGGAGGGAAGGGACAGAGCCTGGGCTGTCAGGAGGCAGCAGGGCTGCCCAGGTCTGAGCCTCAGTCATCAAAAGAGAGCAGTGATGGCCTAAGACACTGCAGCCTGACTCCACTTACCCTCTTTCTATAACCTTTTTTTTTTTTTTTGTAATTTTTAAAATTCATTTTAAACTTAAATGTAAAGCAAGAAAAGAAAAGAAGGGGTGGCTAGGTAGCACAGTGAATAGAGCACCGGACCTGGAGTCAGGAGGACCTGAGTTCAAGTCCAGCCTCAGACACTTAACACTTACTAGCCGTGTGACTTTGGGCAAGTTACTTAACTCCAATTGCCCTGCCTAACCCCCTCCAAAAAAAAAAAAGAAAAAAATCTCAAAACCATTTCCACATACACAGCAGCACATAGGAGAGGATTCAATATAAAGCAATAAATTTCCCTTTCAAGAAAACCTATATAATAAATACCATACGTTGTTTTCAGTACTACCCAGCTTTTCTTTGATTCCTTGTAGGTTTTTTTTCTTCTCTGCTGTGCACTTTTTACTTTATTTTCTTTTCCCTCCCTCCCCTGTCTATACTCTCTTGAAGGGTAGGGAAAAATCAGAGAGGAGAGAAGAGCAGCTCTGTTGCGTGGCGGGTAGAAAACTAGGCTTAGAGTCAGGAAAATCTGATTTTGCTGAACCTCAGTTTCCTCTTCTGTAAAATGGGGGTAATTATATCACCTACCTCACATGGGTGATGACAGGATCAAATGAAATAATACATGTGATATGTTTTGCAAACTTAAAAGTGCTATATTAATATTATTGATAATAACAAAGGCTTAGGGTACTGGGATGGGAGAGGTTTGAAATCTCAGAATTAGGATGATAGTCTAATAGGAGAGGGGGGGGTTGGCAGAAAGTAGGTTTTAAGAGAGAAGGAATGAGATATAAAAGATCATTGACTCACAGAATGTCAAAGCTTAGAGGGAGCCTAGAGACCATCTGCTAATTTTTGTTTGTTAGTTTTTTAAATAAAATTTTGTTTTTTCCCAGTTACATTTATTTTTTTTGGAGGGGGAAAGATAGGGTAATTGGGGTTAAGTGACTTGCCCAAGATCACACGGCTTTTGTGTGTGTGTGTGTGTGTTAAGTGTCTGAGGCCAGATTTGCACTCAGGTCCTCCTGACTCCAGGGCTGGTACTCTATTCACTGTGCCACCTAGCCACTCCCCAAGTTACATTTTTAACATCCATTAAAAATATTTTTTTTGAGTTTTAAATTTTCTCTCTTTCCCTCATCTTCCACTTCCCTGAGATGGTAAACAATTTAATAGGTTATACAACCATCTGTCAATTTTACAGATGAGGAAACTGAGGCAGGGGGTAGAGTAGCTTGTCCTATGTGCTGGTTTCCATGTTTTCCCTGACATTCTCTCATCCTCCCTTTATCCAGAGACCATGGGGATAAGTAGTCAAGGGATATGAATAAATAGTCTCAAAAGAAGAATCATAAACTATTAATAATTATAAGAAAGAATACTTCCAGTCAATAATAATAAAAGAAATGCAAAAAATAATAAGAGCTAATACTTATTAAGCCTCTTGCAAGGCTTGCAATTTATTTTACATTCTCTCATTTGATTCTCACAACAAACCAGTGAAGTAGGTGCAATTATTATCCCCATTTTACAGATGAGGAAACTGGAGTTTAAGTGACTTGTCTTTTTACGGCTAGTAAATGTGAGGTCTTCCTGACTCCAACTCTAGAATTCTTATCTACTGTTATCACCTAACCCCAAGGTTCCTTTTGCCTTCTGTACCCTGAAAATCTGCAAAGATGACAAAATATGGGAATAGTCAATGTGGCAGATATTGTGGAAATATAGATGCCTTGATGCATTGTTGGTGGAGCTATGAATTGGTACAACTATTTTGGAAGGCAATCTGGAATTATTCTGACCCAGAGATTCCACTACTAGGTCCAAAGAGCCCACTGACAAGAAGCAAGTCTCCATATACCCCCAAATATTTATAGCAGCACTTTTGGATTGGAAACGAAGTAGATGTCCATTGATTGGGGAATGCCTAAATGAGGAGAGGCATGTGGATGTAAATGGAATATTACTGTGCTATAAGAAATGATGTGTGTGATGGTTACAGAGAAGCTTGGAAAGATCTATATGAACTGATACAGACAATGAAGCAGTTGAGAAAGGAGTGTACAAGATGACTACAACAAAGCAAATGGAAAAAACTACAGAAAACCAGCAGTGAAAATTGCAAAATTACAAAAAACCAAGCATGACTCAAAAGAAGAGTGATGAGAAGACATCCCCACCCCACCCCGTTGCAGGAGTGGGCGGCCCATGCATGTAGGACTTTTTAAATGCATTGATCAATTATCCTCATTTTTTTCCTTCTATTTTTTCTGTCTTTAAAAAAATATTTATCATGTTGAGTGGCTTTCTGCATGAGGGGAAGGAAGGGATACTGGGGGAAATTATGGCGATGTTAAAAAAAAAAGACATTAATAAAAGCTTTTTTTTTTTTAATAGACAGTGTAAAAGTCTCTTATAGACAAGATTTCCCCGGTTCTCAGTGCCTTGCCTGGTAGGCGTGGGAAGGCTCAGTCTACCCCAAACACTGCCCTCACGAACCTCCTGAAACCACTGGCCCAGGGCTCACCCTTCTTATGATCATGATTTATATCCCTATAGTTCTTTAAGGTTGCAGAGCCCTTTAGGCACAGGACCTCATTTGATCCTCCCAAAGCCCTCTGGGGCAGAAGCCATTGTTCCCATTTTGACTTTCAGTGCTCTGCCCAGGGTCACACAGCTTGTAGATGGCTGTGGTGGTATTCAGTCCATGCCCAGCACTGTCTAGTATGTCAGGCTGCTTCTCATACCCTCCTTCCCTACTCACCACACAAGGGCTTACCTCCACCAGGAAATCAAAGAGCCGGGCATAGAGCCCCTTAGCTAGGGCATCTCGAGTGTAGGCGGCCTGCTCCACGCCCAGGGTTACATTAATGGACTCCGTGCGGCCACCCCATCGGCTGTCCATCTTACGGCTGGTTAGTTTGTCCCGGAGGCGCCCACTGTCAATGCCCAGTAAATAGGCAGGGAAGGCCAGCACTGGGGAAGGGCCAGGGCAGGGTCTGAGGTCAAGGCCATGGCTCCCTAGCGCCCACAGCCCCTCCCCTCTATTCACAGGTCCTGCTGTCCCAAGTCTGTCCCCCCATCTCCCTTTCCCCCAAAAGAGCCCTTTCCCCTGGGTTCCCATGCACACCCCTGAGTACTCACGGTCTGTACTCTCCACTCTGGCATAGTTCCCCTCTTCACAGAAGCTAATGTTCCCCAGGTGTAGAATTCCAGCCACTATCTGTAGGACTAGCTGCTGGACAGTGGGTGGGATTCCAATGACCTGCATAGCATCCTATGGGCCCACCCCAAGGTGGTCAGTGCCTTTGTTGGGAGCTCCTGATCCTGGCCCACCTCCTGTCCCTGCCCACATCCTCCTTCTGCCCCTGCCCCTGCCCCCATCTGTGCCTTCTCCTTCCTCTACCTCTGCTGCCTGCCCATATCCCATCTTTGCCCTTGCCCCTTTCCCTATGTGTCTGCCTGGAAGCTCCCTCCTCTGCCCGTATCTCATCTCCACAGCTGCCTTTGTCTCTATGCCTGGGGCACCCCTCTATCGTCCCTGTGTAACCCCTGCTGTTATCTTGCCCCTGTTACTGCCCTAGCCCCAGCCTCTGGAGTTTCTGAGGATATGAGCCAATGCCATTTCACTTGGTGGGATGGAGAACAGGAGGGTACCAGGGATGTGGAGGAGGAAGAGATAGGGGCATGACTCATACATGCATGGGGCCTGGCCCAGGAAGGGGCATCCCCTTTGGCTTGAGGGTATGGGGCCTTATACCCTGATGTGAATAGAGCAGGTGGCCCTGTCCCAGGCTCAGGCATCTCCCTGTGGGCTCAGCCTAGATGCTGGGGGGAGGATTTGGTGGGGGTAGGGGTTACTGGGTCCTTACCAGAGTCTCATGGAAGTCATTGAGGTCATTGGTGCCATCCACCTTATAAGTGTCAGATTGGTTGAGGTAATAATAGTAGTCGGGGGTCATGATGCCCAGGTTCTGCCGCTGCTCCTGGGAGGCACCTTCTAGCAGCTGGGGGCAGGAGAGGGGAAGAAGAAGGAAATGGGTGGAGAGGATAGATAGATGGAGGCAAGGCCCTCAGTGGATCCTGCCCCCCTAAACTAGCCCTCTATGTGCCCAGTGCCCTGGACCCATCAATTCTTAGATATTTGAATCACCTACCCGCCCCCGCCCCCCATGCCCAAGCCCCACCCAGTCCTCCACCTCCTGGGACGCAGTATCATTAGCCCTAGGTGAATGCATCACCTACCTTCTTGCCTCCCTGATTCTGGGTCTCAGGCTCCTCCCTCAGCCCTTGGTCCTCTGGTTTTCTGCATTGCTAGCTTCTTCCCCTACCTCCCAGTTGCCTCTACTCACTGGGCCTCTGCTTCACCAGCTGTCAGTATCCATCCCCTTGCCTTGATCACTTCTCCTGTCCACCCTCCCTAAAATAGCTTGCACATTTTGCATCCATTTGGAAGGTACGTATAGATGTGCTTGTCTCCTTGATAGTGGGGTTTGCTTCACTCATCTTTGCACTTAAGAACTGCTCGATAAATGCTGGCTGATACATTAGTCCTGCATGGCGTTTTCTGAGTCTTTCTCTGCTCCCAGGGTCCCAGCATCAGCCCCTCTCCCCTTCTCCCCTCACCTGGTAGTAGATGTGGAAGTTCCTCTCGTTCTCGTTCTGTGAGACCACCCTAGATTTCTCCAGGAGGAAGTTGGAGATCTTCCCACCATCTGGTTCCCCTCCTCGACTGAACTGGATCTCAAAGTACTTGCCCTGGGCCCAGAGAGGCCAGTCAGTGCATTGCAGGCCTAGTGTTGCTGCACATATATGTATAAGAGAAGGGATCTCTAGGGATGGGACAGAGCCCACATTTACTGGAGTGCCTGGGCTAGAGTCTTCAATGCTGTTGGGTGGCAGGAGCCAGCTAAGCCAGGACCCCAGCTATCCAGGACCTCATTGCCATCCTAGAGCCCAACACAGGATGGTGGACTTCCAGCTGAAGGGATCTTATAGGTCATTTAGCTGGATCCCACCTCATTTTATAGATGAAGAAACACTCAGAGAGGGGAAACATTTGCTCACACAGCAGACTTGGGATTCAAAGCCATGTTCTTTGGCTTCAAAATCAAGCATCTTTCTACTTTCTCAAGGACGAAATAGTTCCTAGGCCTAAATTCAGTACCTTCTGTTCAGGGAGAGGAGAGAGTCTTGCGGGTTGGGTTGGACAGGGCAGGCTTCAGGGAAGTGGGAGGGCTTGGGCTGGGCCTGAGAGGCTGAGAGGACATGGAGAGGCACCAATGATGAGGGGCTCTGTGGTTGTAGTGTTGGGCTCATGGACCAAGGCCTACAAAGGGCTGGGTACGGGTTGGATGCTTGGGTGCTCCAGGATTCATACTGGGTAGACTCACAAAACGGCTGGAGTTGTTGTTGCGAACGGTCTTGGCATTGCCAAAAGCTTCAAGCAATGGGTTGGACTGAAGGATGATGTCTTTTACATGCTGCAGAGGGGATGGAGGGGGTCAAGATCAAGGTCAAGGTCAGAGTAGGTGTCAGGGCCCCTGTACTATTTCCCCACAATCCCCAGATCTATCAGCTCTTCAGGCTAAACATCCCCATTCACATGATCTTTGTGGGTCTCCAATCCTCCCCCTATCCAGATTCATTAGGGGAGTATAGGAGACCATGAAGATAGCCATCTCCCCCTCCCTTCAACTTACCTGGACCTTCTCTCCCCCTCCAGACACCTTGGATATGTAGCCCATGATGTATTTGGCAGCCACCGTCTTCCCTGCCCCACTTTCTCCACTGTGGGGGGAGAGGAGAGCGATGGGACTCAGCTCTCCCAGAAGAAGGGGTACCCAAAGGATGCTGCGTTCTGCATCCCCCAGCTCCAGGGAACAGGGAAGAGGAGGAGGTGGAAATAGGGGAGGGATTGGGGATGTAGATGGTCAGACCTGGGCTCCCAGCTCCTGGGTAGATTAACTAGGGCCCAGCAAGATAGGGTCAAGGAAGACACAAAAGGTGCAGGAGATCCAGGGTAGATTGTGAGCAGGGAAGGTGTGAGGGGGTCAGGGTGTGAGATTGAACGGTACCTGATAATGACACACTGGTTTTCACTGTCAATGAGCATGTTTCGATACATATTGTCTGTGAGGGCATAGATATGTGGCGGGTTCTCATACTGTGCCTGGGGTTGGGTAGATGAAGGGGAGAAAGTCAGGGCTCCTACGGTGCCTCTTCCTTTCCTCTGCTCAGAGGGACATCAGGTGGCCAGAGTCCTGAGAGCCCCCTCTCTGCTGTTAGATATCATGACAGTTCTGGAGGATGGTTTATGATGCCAGAAAGAGGGCAGGGTCATGTCTAGAGCTCTAAGAGTCTTGGAAACTCCAAGAAGAACTTGGAGGTCATATAGTCCAATCCTCTCATTTTACAGATGAGGAAACTAAGGACCAAGGGAAGCTAGTAGAGTTGGAATTATTGGGAAGATCAGAGAGGATCTCAGAAATCCTATTAACATCCAAGGAACCTCAAAGATCCTGGGGGACTGGAGACATTTCTGAGACACTGGTGGATCTGGAGAATCAGATATGGTGGCGAGTGGCAGTGAGGTGGAGATTGATTGAAGAAGTGAAGAGTGTAATTTAGTCTGATTGAATCATGAACTGGGGTAGATGGAGACACCAACCTCTCCTTACAAACATCATCCCCCAACTACCCCAAGGGTCCAGGTCTCACCGCTCCTTGGTACAGCTCAATCTCTCGGTCAGTGAAATACGGCATCTGCTTGAAGGGGTTGACAGAGATGAGGACTGAGCCAATGTAGGTCTGAGCTGCTGGGTTAAGGACCAGACAGTGTTCCTGGCTGAATCCCCTCCTCCCCTTTTCCTGCTACCTGCTTTCAATGAAAGAGAGCTCAGAAGGCCTCTGGTCTCGCCTGCTTCTGACTAGGAACACTTCTTTAAAACATAAGCTTGTCTGGGATCCTTGGGTTAGAGATGGAAGGAAAGGGGGCCTTAGGACCAGAGAGTCAGATCTGGAAGGGGGCCTTAGGACCAGAGAGTCAGAGCTGGGAGGGGCCCTTAGGACCAGAGAGTCAGAGCTGGGAGGGGCCCTTAGGACCAGAGAGTCAGATCTGGGAGGGGCCCTTAGGACCAGAGAGTCAGAGCTGGGAGGGGACCTTAGGACCAGAGAGTCAGAGCTGGGAGGGGCTTTAGTCCAGTTGCCAAGGTCACATCTAGTAAGTGGCAGAGTGAGCTGGAATTTCAATTCAGGTCACCCAATTCCAGAGCCTGAGCTCTTTCCAGGGCAAATCTCCACCAAATGGCCATCCAGTCTCTGCTTAAAGACCTTCAGCCCTCCCTCACTTAAATCCAATTCACTTGCATGCCATGCATCACCTCCTCTTCAAAAACTAAGGACAAACACCAACCTAGGGAAGAGGAACTACTGTTACCTGAAGCAGCTCTTTCCTCTTTTGTGTAGCTCTCATGGTCAGGAACTTTTTCTCTCCTTGAAACTAAGATGTGCCTCAAAGCCATTTCCTGGCTTCAGTTCCCTCATTTTACAAATGAGGGAGTTGGGTTAGATGACCTGGGAGATTTCTTTCAGCTTGAGATCTACGGTCCTAGTTGCTCCTGGTTGTGTTCTCTGAGGTCAAGCAGATCAAAGCTAAGCCCTCTTCTTTAAGACAGCCCATCTGTCTTCTCTCCTACAAATACTTCAATATACAATGTCCTCCTTCTTCCCAGTTTTGTTTTTCAAGCCCAAACCCCCAGTTCTTTCAGCTGATCCTCTTGTGAAATGATAATGGCTAATATTTATATAGCACTTGCTATGTGCCAGGCACTGTGACAAGCACTTTTAAATGATCTCACAACAGCCCTGGGAAGTATGTTCTATTATTAACCCCATTTTATAGATGGGGAGACTGAGGTTAAGTGACTTGCCTAAAGTCACAGAGCTAGTTAAGTGTCAGAGGCTGGATTTGAAATCAGGTCTTCCTGACTACAGGCCCAGTACTCTTATCTAGCCACTGCCTCATCTAGCTGCCTACAGTGTCTTCCAGGCTACTTTGCAGCCAGAACCCCATGCCCTGTGCCCCGTGCCCCAAGGTAGGACAGAGCCAGGACCGACTGCCCAGCTTTGTTTCCTCTTCCTCCTGGATGGAAGGAGAAGTAGAGGGAAGAGAAGGACAGGGAATGGGGGGAGAGGGAAAGGGGCATTGCTCTGAGTTCCTCAGGTTCTGCCTAGCACTTGTCACTGCTTGCCTTGGGTGGATACAAAGATGTAGTCATCCAGGAAACGCTTTTTGAGGTTGCTCACGATGGCATCCTCGTTGATCTGGGGGAGCAGCACCATATCATCCACACCACTCTGCTTCACGTTGTGACTTTGCCAGTGAAACCGTTCCTTGCTACCCTGGAGGGCAAGTAAGGCACACAAGCTTTTCCCCAATACCCAGAGATCATTGCTTCCCTCTCTCCCTCCTCCCCAAAACAATTCCCCAACAGACTTTCTGGCCAATCCTCTCATTTTATAAATGAGGGAAACTAAGGCCCAGGAGAGGAAGGGACTTGCCCAAGATCAGGAATGATTCCAGCCTAGGTCTCCTGCTCTTTCCATTGCTGAAAGTTGGGTCTTCTTATATGTACATCTCTTGTTCCAGATGTGGCCTCATCAGGGCCCAGGAAAACAAGATGGCCACCTTCCTCATTCTAGGCTTTATGCCCAAGCTCTCATTAAGTTTTCTGGGAGTCAGAACCCACACTGCTGCCATATTCTAATCTTGGGTTCTGTCTGGGATCTCCCAGAACTTTTCAGCTGAGCTGCTCTCTAGCATCATCTCTTCCATCTTGTGTTTGCAAATTTTTCTTTCTTTCTTTCTTTCTTTCCTCCTTTCTTTTTTTTCTTTCCTTCCTTCCTTCATTCCTTCCTTCCTTCCTTCCTTCCTTCCTTCCTTCCTCCTCTCCCCTCTCTGTCTCTCTCTTTCTCTCTCTCTCTCTCTCTCTCTCTCTCTCTCTCTCTCTCTCTCAATTCCGCCATCTCTCTCTTTTTCTTTCTTTCCTCCATTTTGGTTTTTTAAGGAATCCACTTGAACAGTTCTGCCTTCTCAACCATGGTTTGGTATTCACTACAGAATTACAGAATTTAAGAAGGAACCTCAGTGAGCCTGATTTAATCCATATTGTTGAGGGTAATAGAAATCATTGCCTCTCCTTTTGGAAAGGGGCTAACTTACCCCTAGCAACATTCCTATCCCTTCTCTGATCCTCCCAATTAAAATAATGTTTATTGGAGGCAATTGAGGCTAAGTGACCTGCCCAGGGTCACATAGTAAGTGTCTGAGGCTGAATTTAAACCAGGTCCTCCTGACTCCAGAGCTGGTGTTCTATTCACTGCACCACCCAGCTGCTCGTTCCTCCCTAATTTTCTAACTTAGCTTTTTTAAAAATTAAAACAACCAGCAATCAAACAAATCCTTTTTGTGGTCATTCCCTTTCTTCAGCAGATTCAGGTCATTCTAAGCTTTAGTTTTCCTGACTCTTCTCATAGGACCAAGTCATGATCTGTATTCTTTCACCCTTCATCATCTTGTTTCTCTCTTCCATAGTCCTGAACACATTTGACAAATAGGGAAGCTGAGGCCCAAAGAGGGGACGGTGCCACAATATACCAGAAGCAGGGTTTGTCTTAAGACTATAAGGCAAAGCCTCTTTCTCCTCTTCTTGGTTGCCTTCCATAAATACAGGGACTGTAGTGGTGGGCAAACTCTACAATTGATAAACAGATTATTCATCAATCCCTTTAGCAGGATAAGCTAACAGGAGAGATTGTCTGTGAATTTAAAGTAGATGAAAGTGAAATATTGGAGAGGGGGAGGAGAGGAATGAGAGTAGGAATTTCTTGTTTCTTGGAGACTTCAGGACCACCTTTCTTATTCCAGTCTAATGTGGTTCAGGGCATACTCTGGCATCCTGCACACTATTCAGGGAGGCTAACTGCCTGAAAAGATTTCCTCAAGCACAAGACTGACTAAATCAATCCACTGCTCTAAAACCTTCAGTGGCTCCCTATAGCTTCAAAAGGATAAAATGCAAACTCCTTAGCCTGGTGTTCAAGACCATCATAATCTAGTTTCAATCTATCTTCTTCCCCAGATTAAAAATATACATATGTGTGTGTTTGTGTGTGTGTATAGTGTATAGATAGATAGATAGATAGATAGATAGATAGATAGATAGATAGATA
>NW_027185588.1:3355525-3395573 GCF_028583685.1 Petaurus breviceps papuanus | reverse complement strand
ATAGATAGATAGATAGATAGATAGATAGATAGATAGATAGATAGATAGATAGATAGATGCTCTTTTTAAAAAAAAAACAAAACATCAACATCACTTCCCAGGGACTCCCTTCTCCCAGTGACAAAGAAATACAGTCAAGCAACACAAATCATGGTCATTCCAGGCAATGTATATTCTACTTTGAATTGAGAGGTTGAGAGAAGGTGAACACTCTACACTGAGATCACTGCATTGATTAGAATTCTGTCTTTGTGGTTTCCAACCAACTTTTCCAGGCTGATTGCCTAGCTCTCCCCTTCCCCTACTCAAAAGTCCAGGGGGCCATTCAGGACCACTGCCCTTCCTCTAGTAGGACAAGCTATGTCCAGCATCTGGCATTTGCATGAACCTTCCCTCTGCCTGGAATGCACTCCCTCCTTATCTCTCTGCCTTTTAGAATCCTTTGCCTTCTGGGCTGAGTTCTGGGGCCAACTCCTTTGTGAAGTCTTCCCAGGATTCTCCCAGCTCATGCAATTTGCTCTGTTCCTACTCACTTTCTCTTTACTTAAAAAGAAAAAAAAATCACTAACCCCCCCCCCCCCCATTTTTCCCTTATTGTTGTTGTTCAGTCATTTTCAGTCATGTCTGACTCTCTGTGACCCCATTTGGGGTTTTCTTGGCAAAGATACTGGTGTGGTTTACCATTTCCTTCTCCAGCTCATTTTATAGACAAAGAAACTAAGGCAAACAGGGTTAAGTGACTTGCCCAGGGTCACACAGCTATTGTCTCAGGCCAGATTTGAATTTAGGAAGAGTAATCTTCCTGACTCCGGGCCCAGGGCATAATATCCACTTTACCATATAGCTGCCCCTGCATTTTTCCTCATTCTTAAAAAAAAAAAAACAAACCAAACATCAAAAAAGAGAGAACATTTCTATAGACAAAGTAGAACAGAAAAAGACAATTATATGTGCAATCACCAATCTCTTTTATAGACAGCTTACTTTTTAAAAAAGTACATAATGCATTTAACAGCTCCCTTTTGCAGTCAGTCAGCATGTCTGATTTCTTAGGAACTTTTCTCCTGTCCTTTTTCCGTGTGTTTCCCCTTCACATTTCCCAGGGACACTTTGTCTGGCTCTCTCCTTTGTCCATCACTTCCCATCTCGAATTGTGTGCTTCTCTGGGTGCCCCTTATTAAACTGTAACTCTGTGAGGAAAACAGCTGTATCTTTTTGCATCTTTGTATCTTGTCTTTCCAGGTATTTAACATAGGTCTATTCAACAGAATTGACCTTTATTTCTGGTATTACAATTTTCTGGAGTGGAAAAAAATGCTGGACTTGGTTTTTGAGTCCTAGATCTGACACCTGCTCAATGACGTTGGGGAAGTCATGTTTCTAAGCCTCAGTTTTCTCTTCTGTAGGATGGGGGAGTGGGGGTGGGTGTCCAACTAGATTACTTTTGAGACCTCTTCTAGCTCTAAATCTATGCCCCCATAGATACCAAAACAAGGCAGATTGCACTAGGCAACTTGAAGAGCTCTAAAATAAGAGAGGGGAGAGGGGAGGATTCACCTGAGTCATTCTCCCTTCTCATCTCTGCTTCCTTCTGTGGCTGCCTTGAAGATTCAGCTTAAATCTCCCCCTCCCTAGGCGCCTACCCTCTGGGATTGCCTTCCATTTTCTTGTACATATGTATATACGGGGTGTCCCTAAAGTCTGGTAACATAGGACATCTCATTAACTATGCATATTTTCAAGAAATGAAATGAATGAAATTTTCAACACTTTATTTAATTAGCATAAATTTTAGCCATGACATTTTCATATGGAATAAAAGTTTTCATTAGCCATTGGGACTATTTTCCATATTAATTAGATTAATTTAATTAATTAATGAGATTTCCTATTAGTCTCCTATGTCTTCCTATGAAATCTCATTTATGCTAATTAAATAAAATGTTGAAAAGTTCACTTATTTCATTTCTTGAAAATATGCATAGTTAATGAGATGTCCTATGTGTCCAGACTTTAGGGACACCCTATACATATGAACATATGCATACACGTACAGCAAAAATGGATGGTGATGTTATAAGACAGGCATTGTATTTTGTGCAAACTACTGTACGTACACACACACACACTCACTCATCATACATACATACATAGTGCTTGGCACACAATAAGTGCATAATTAATGCTTGTTAATTGATTGAAGGAATGGAAGGATGTTAACAGGAGAGAACTTGCTCTCTAGGCAGGCAGTGAATGCTGGATTGCCTTCACAAATTCACAGATGCAAAAAGAGGCCAGGCTAAGAAGCAGGGAGAAGGGAGAAGTCTGGAATGGTGAGGAAGGGATCTTAGGAACTTTAAATTGCTATTAACACATGGATCTTCCTCTTCTTCTTCCACCTCCTCACCATATTGGGTTTTCCCATCTTGCCAAAGCTGGAAGGGCAGAACCCACTATAACTCAGAATCCTCCAAGCTCAAGGGATCCCCCAGCCTCAGTGTCCTGGGAATCGGTCTTATAGGCATATACCAGCCATCCCTTGGTATCACGTACCTGCTGAAGGAGCACAAGGGCTGTCCATTTCTTATGCCTTGCCCTTGCCCTATGACCGGTCTATTTCTTTTCCTGGCCACACATCTTTCTGATGCTATACTTTATGCTGCTTCTATTGCATAATTCTTGGTTGCTAAAATGGCATAATGTGTACACCCCAAATGGTCTTCTTTGTTGCCCTTTATATGACCTGCAATTTTAGGTTTTCAGAGACTAATTCTGGTATGCCATGACTCATAACTATATAGCGTCACTGGAAGGATATTGGTATTTTTTAAAAAAAATGGGTCCTTGATTTAGGGACAAGATTAGGGTGGTAGTTAACTAAAAACACCAAGCAATTTTACAAAGGAACCCAGTGTGGTCTCCTCCTCTTTTCTAATCCTAGGCCCATTTAATTTTCTAGACAGTGTCTATCGACTATCTTGGATATATGTTCTGAAGAACCAGCTTTATTTGGTGTTCAGAGTTGTGTCCGACCCTTCATGATCCCATTTGCGGGTTTTCTCAGCAAAGATACTGGAGTGGTTTGCTCATTTTACAGATGAGGAAACTGAGGCAAACAGGGTTAAGTGACTTGTCCAGGGACACACAGCTAGTAAGTATCTGAGGCCAGATTTGAACTCAGGAAGATGAATCTTCCTGGCTCCAGGCTCAGAACTTTATTCACTGTACTACCCTAGTGGCCACCAGTTTTATAGGTGTCTCTCTTCATTCACGTAGTTTTTCTTATGTGGACAATGAGGCTGAATTCTTCTGAGAAAGGTGAAGGTGGGTGATAAATAGAGATGGTAGTCAGCTATAGAGGATAACAGTGAGCAGAGGTGACTGATGGTGAATGAATGAATGAAAATGACTTGTGAAATTTACTATATGTTAGATACTTGCTTAGTACTGCGGTTAAAAATACAAGCAAGTAAGATAGTCCATTCCTGCAAAGAGCTTACATTCTATATGAAGTAGGGCTGGAAGGGACCTCAGTGGTCACGAGATCTAATCCCCTCAATTTACTGATGAGGAAACTGAGGCCCAGAGAGGTTAAGTATCTTGGCCTTGGTCACACAGGTTCCTATTGAGATTCAAACCTAGGTCTTCTGACTCAAAATTCAACATCCTTTCCTCTTCATCACTGTGGCAAAATATCTTATTTGCTATGTCCTCTTCTGTCCACGTACATGTCAGATTTTCTATCTTTAAAATATATGTAGTGATAAGCAGGGTCTGTTGTTCTGATCCTTTATAATACTTGACATATTTTCCCACATTTGTCATGTTTTATGGAGCAATAATAAATTAAATTAATTCACTACAACCATTTTCCCCACTCATTAGACTTGGAAGTGTTTTTTTTTTTTAAATAATGAATACAGCAACTACACTTTTTTTTTTTTTAAAGAGCTTACATTCTAATAGAAGACAGAACATATAGAGAAGTTAAATGAACAAGAATTTTTTAAGGTGCCTACTATGTGTTGGGCACTGTGCTAAGATCTAGAGAAGGGTGTTTTGGACAAAGAAGTCAGAGGGAATGGTGATTAGAGTCATAGAGTAATTAATGAAAATGCTCTTTCCAAAATGGCTTTTGTCTTTATGATTGTGGGTCTCAGAGCTCTGTTAGAAATGGGGTACAGTAGCACAGAGGAAGCAGAGATGGATGGAGCTGAGCAAAGGAGAGTGAGGGTAAAGAAGAATGTAAGCACCCTGAGGGCAAGGACTGCATGATTTTTGTCTTAGCATCCCCAGAATCTAGCCCAGTAGAGGTCACTTCATAGGCATTTATTAAATGCTTGTCGATTAATTGATTGTGCATAGAGATGAAGGAGGATTAGGGAACTGGGTTACATGATAACAAAGAACACTCATGGGGGCCTGAGTAACCAGAACAGGGATGACTGTAACTGAGGGAACAGTCACAAAGTCTAAACTGCTCTCCCAAGTCTCCTAGCTTTCTCTTCGTAGAGCTGGATGGACATGGTTTTACTTAGAACTGGCCACTCTTGATTGAAGTTACTCTCCGTACTCTGTTCTTCCCCCTGAGGCGCCCCACCCCCTTGACTTATCTCATGTTCCCAGGGTTTCCCACTGTGTTCTCTCTTCTGGGTTCATGTTTGCTCAGTAATGTGAAGCAGTGTAAATAGCACGGGGCTCTGAGGCAACAGAATCTTGAGTTCAAACACTGGATTTTCTATTTACTGTCTAGGTGATCATGAGCAAGTAATTTTTCCTCTCCAAGCTTCAGTATCCCCATCAGTTAGATGGAGATGAGAACATGGGGAAACTGCTTTGTAAAACTTAAGGACCCAAAAAGAATATGAGAAGAAGTGGGAGACTAGGGATATGGAACACTATTTTTTTTTTTTTTTGCTTTTTGGAGGGCAATTGGGTTTAAGTAACTTGCCCAAGGTCACACGGCTAGGTTTTTTGTTTGTGTGTTAAGTGTCTGAGGCCTAATCTGAACTCAGGTCCTCCTTACTCCAGGGCCAGCCCTCTACTCACTGCGCCACTTAGCTGCCCCTTGGAACACTATTAATATTACATTTTTTGATATGTTGTTTGGTTTGGTTTTCCATAACTTCTCTCTCTCTCTCTCTCTCTCTCTGTCTCCTTTCTCCTCTTTCTCTCTCCTCTTCTCTCTCTCTCTCTCTCTCTCTCTCTCTCTCTCTCTCTCTCTCTCTCTCGTCTTTCATCTTTTCTCTCTGTCTCCTCTCTCAAAAACCACAGCTCTTTAGAGCTATATGGTTTGATTATTCTCACTGGGGACATTTCAGGCACTAAGAGCCACCCTATCAGAATCAGATCTGGGCTGTCCCTGGCTGTCCCCATCACAAAATAACACCCAAATCTAGCAGATGATGCCCCAATCCCATCACAGATGGGTCTCTGCCTTTATCTTCCAAAAGGCCTTTGACCAAGCAGCCCATTTGCTTCACTCCAATGCTAAACTCTGTGTGTAGAAAGGTCTGGATGTAGTTTGGAAGAACCCAAAGTAACAGCCTCAATTATTTTCTGGTGATTATTTGCCTTTCATCTCTGCCCTATCATCTTTTGCCTGGTTTCATTCTTATTAGTGTAATGGGGGTTTGGCAAATGACCAGATTGCCTAAAATGGGGTTACCTAGAAGGGAGGAGCTGGCTGGCTCCCTCTTAGGGGATCTGGACATGCACCAAACCCCGCCTACATTTGTTTACAGGTTACATCTTGCTTATGAAAGCAAGCATGGCCAAGACTGTGCCAAATGATCATTTTTTGTTGTGGGAAAAACTCGGGGAGGACTTTTCAGGGCTTCTGGAGTGGTAGGAGTGAAGGGGGGAGGGAGGAAGGGAGGTGGTTCTTGGATAAGAATCTTCTTTAAAAGCCCTTTAATGTCAGTGATCATAGGATTGTAGATTTAAAGTGAGAAGGGACCAATCTGAGGCCTTCTAAACAAATCTCTTTAATTTGTAGATGAAGAAACCTGGGCCTGTATTAGGTGAAATGACTGACTCAGGGTCTCAGAGGCAATAAGTGCCAGATAAAATGAGATAATATTTCTAAAGTACTTTGCAAACTTTAAAACTTTATCATCATCCAGGATTCACCAGTGCCCCAAATGAACCCTCTCCCCCAACTCTTAATCCATCAACAATTCATTTGTCTTCAACAAATATATTTGATTATCTCCAATTGAGACTGACTCTATCTTGTTTGTACATGGTTGCATGCATGTTGATATCCCCATTTGACTAGAAGCTCTTCAGAGCCTTTTACTTTTCTTTGTAACCCCAGCACTTGAAACAGTGCCTGGTATATAGTAAGTGCTTAATGTTTATTGACTGACTGATCTGAGTTTGAGAGCATTTATTGAGCACCAAGTATGTAAAAAGCATTGTAGTTGGCAACAATCTCCACCCTCCAGAGGGTTTCCATTCCACTGGGAGGATGCATGTGTACCCAAGCATATTAGAAGGAAGGCTGTCCTCTAATGTTAGACCTCCAATATTGTGGGAGGATTAGATGAGGCGAAGGTGGGTGGAGAAGGGGAATGGAAGAGGCAGCCAACTAGGAGAGGCTGAGACAGCTTGATGAAGGGAAGAAACTAACAGTTACATCTAACTATGGGGACTGAAGGAACTGAGGATGGTTAGCAGCAGAAAGGAAGACTCTGGGGTGGCCTGATAGCTGTCCATGGAGGAAGGATTAGCTTTGTTCTACTTGGTTCCAGAGGACAGAACTCAGGAAGTGGGTGGAAATTGAAGATGGAATGGGTTCCCCCTCACTAGAAGGCCTCAAGCAGAGAATTGGTGACCACTTGGGGGATTGCTAAATGCCCTTACTCTATGTCAGATGCTATGCTAAGTGATGGGAATTTCTGTGCAGGCATGGGTTGGATTAGGTAGACAGATTCTGGGGTTCATCAATGTATGGCTCCTCCCTTCCAAAAGACTTTAAGGGTGCCCGGGATGGATAAGGTCCAGTCCATGCCTACCATGAGCATACAGGCGTATGCAGGGGTGTGCCGGTAAGTGGTTCTGTAGGCGGAAAGATCATTCATTCAGTCAATAAATATTTATTAAGAATCTACTATGTGCCAGGCACTGTGCTAAGCTACAGTGGGGCTACAAAAAAAAAAGGGGCAAAAGACAGTCCCAACTCTCCAGGAGCTCACACTCTAATGAGAGGATAAGAAATAAATATGTGCAAACCATATGCAGAATAAATAAGAAATAAGAGAGAGGGGGCGCTATAATAAAGAGGGGTTGGGAAAGTCTGCAGTAGAAGGTGGGATTTTAGGTCATGAAAGAATAGGCCAGCCAGGAGGCAGAGAGGAGGAAGAAGAGCCTTCCAGGCAGCTGGGTCAGACAAAGAAGATGCCCAGAGCTGAAAAGATGGGAATAGTCAGGAGGCCAGTCACAAGATTGAAAAAATATTCATACAATATGCTTTTAAACTTAATCTGCATTCTTAACATCTCCAACACTTTCTTAAGTCTCAACAATCAACAAACAATAAATCAAACCCTTTGCCCTACACCAAAAATTTTAAATGGGGAACTGGCTAGAGCTGCCTTCCATAAACCGTTACCTGTCTGTAGGAGGGGGAGGAGAAGGAGCTGTGTATGGGACATGAGTTTTGAATGTCAGGTAGAATGTGGAAATTATTCAGACATAAGAAAGATACAAATGTTGTGTTCAGAACAAGAAAAAAGCGCTTCCAGCCGAGATTCTTAACCTTTTTTGTGTGTTCTGAATCCCTTAGGCAGTTAGAATGGACAGCTTCTCAAAATAATGTTTGTAAAACAGCATTTCAAAGGAAACCAATTAAATTGAAAACAATTATCAAAAATGGTTTGTTTTTGAAAGCTCCTAGACCCCAGGTTAAGAATCTGGCCTTAGAGGTCTCCAACCCCCCCCATTTTACAGAGGAGGAAATTGAGGCCCGGGTTAACACTCAGTTTCCTCTCCCCTTCTTCATGCCATCTCTCCCCCCACAAAGGACACCTCAGCTTCGGCTGCCCCTTTAATTCCTCAGTTTGCTGCTAAACTTCCTGGTTTCTGTTTTCTCTCCCAGGCAAATACCCTGGTCCACTTCGGTCTATGGCGTACTGGGGTTTGGAGACATTAGTTCTTGTATGAGTTATCCACGGGGATCTCTTCCTTCCTGAGAAAGATCACAGTCCTCAAGTGGGCCAGAGGAGGTCCTTTCTGGTCCCAAATCCTATGGTCCTGTGAGCTTGCTGGATGGGATGGAGCCACTTAACACGGTCCTGGAGGTGCTGGGCTAATAATCATGGTAGAAGAGCACTGGCTTTGAAATGGGGAGGACCTTGGTCAGTATTCTTGCTCCAACGTGCCTGCCTGTGAGACAATCAAGTGAGCCTCCCTTGGCTTTGGGCTCTTTTTTTAACAAGGGGGGGGCTCATAGATTTAAAGCAGGAGTTCGGATCCTTTGGCCTTGAGGCCACATGTGACCCTCTAGGTCCTCGGGTGCAATCCTTTGAATGAATCCAAACTTCCTAGAACAAATCCCCTTAATAAAAGGATTTGTTCTGTAAAACTTGGACTCAAAAGGCTGCATCCAAGAACCTAGAAGACCACATGTGGCCCGGAGACCACAAGTTCCCCACCCTGGTTTAGAGCTAAGTTAGAAGGAAATTGAGAGGTCATTTAGCCTAGGCTCCTAATTTCAGAAATGAAGAACTGAAGGCCTGATGAGCTCAAAGGGCTGCTGTAGTTAATAGTAGCTAGTATTGATTTAGCACTTGAAGCTTTGCACAATTCTTTTTATGTGTGTTATCTCATTACAACAGCCCTGTGAAGTAGGTGCTGTTATCTCCATTTTATAGCTGAAGAAACTGAGGCAGAGAGGTTAAGCCACTTGCCCCAAATCACACATGGTAGGGGCATCTAGGCGGCATAGTGAATAGAGCACCAGCTTTGAGTCAGGAGGACCTGCATCCAAATCTGGCCTCAGACACTTGACACTTACTAGCTGTGTGACTGGTCAAGTCACTTAACCCCAATTGCCTTGACTTTCCCCCTCCAATCCTCTCCCCCCCCAATACCTCCCCATACAACCAAAAACCAAATTACACATGATAAATGTCTCAGGCAGGATTTGATCACAAGTCTTCCTGCCTCTGAGTCCCATGTTCTATCCCCTCTACCCTCTTGTTAGCTTGTGGTCAAATCATAGAAGCTGGTCCCAGATCAGCTTCTGGAGACACATCCAGTTTCTGAGTAAGGAGACTTCAGTGGGCTTACTTGGGAGACACACACCAGTCGATGTTTGGTGCGTGTTGAAATCCCTTCCTGATAGAGGAGGATAGGGCTGGGGAGAATGGGGGAGAGCAAGAGGGAACGTCTGGAAAAAGAAGTTGTGGTCACAGTTAGATGAGTCAACCAAACTGGGGGTGTTGTGAAAGGAGGGCAGCTGAGAGTGAGAAGGTTGTGATGGGGAGGGCAGGAAGTCTGTAACTCCCCCACCCCCTCGACCCAGTCTCCATAACTCTGGACCCACCAGACTGCCCTGGGTCATGGCACCCTCCAGGCTGAACAAAAGGAGATGGAAGAATGGGCTGAGCTTCTTGGGGGGGGGGGGTCAGGGCCCTCAATCTCCATGTTAAAAATGAACTTCTCTCATCTCTGTCTGGTGAATTTCTTCCCTTCTTTCAAAGCCCAGCTCAGGTGCAGCCCCTTTCTGAAGCCTCCTCTCCCCCTGCCCTCTCTCTTCCCCAGAAATGATTCTTTCTCCCTTCTCATTTACCATGATACTTTGACAGCTAATCTTGCTCTCCATTTTATGAGATGTTGGTGTATTTCTCCTCAACAGTGCAATGTAAGCTCCATGAGGGCAGGCTGTCTAAAGTGAAACTCCTTACTTCTTTACCCACCAAGGATCCTGTGACTGTTATAGCCCTGTCTTAGGGCTCACCTTCACCCACTGCCACCACCTTTATTCTCCTTGCTGCCCCCTTCCCATTGCCATGAAGGTGAGGGCCAGCTCTCTGGGGGATGGATCGCCCCTTACCCTGGTGCAGCAACACCCAACTGGGACCCATTGTGCAGCTATGCTCCCTTCCTCTTCCCTGGCCTCCACCCTCATCCCTACAGATTCTGGGAATCTGTCCCCAAAAAAGGACTGCTCCTTCCAGCTCTAGGTACAACTATGCTCATTGAGCAGAGGATGAAACGGGCCTAGAGCGGTTAAATGCTGTTTGCTCCAGGTCATACCCAGTATAATAGGCAGGACTAGCATCGAACAGTACATGGGAGGAGCCAGGAGCCAGGCCAGGTTGTGTGGGGCCTCCCTGGGACCTGGAGTGGCTGGGTCTTCTAGGGGAGGCTCCGGACTGACCTCCCATCCCCTCCCCCTCAGCTCCTAGGGCTACCGAGGAGGACGATGAGCAAAGAGAAAGAGCCACTTCCTTCCCTCCTGCTGCCCGCAGCCTGGGCCAAGCTGGGGGGGGGGGGGGGGAGGTTTGCAAAGAGTGGCCCCTGCCCTGGGGAGATGCTGCTGCTGCAACAGCACCTACCTAACTTGGTAGCTCTTGGGCTCCAGGGCAGCCCCACCCTGCTTCTCACCTCGGAAGGAGAGGCTAAAAGTGCTAGGCTCCTGCAGCCTGTGTAGAGAGACAGCCTCATGGGTATAGAATTACCTCTAATTAGCAGACATCCCAGGTGGCTGCTCCCTAATTAATTCCATCCTCCATAATTAATCCCTGATCCGCCCTTTCCTGCTACCCCCTCCCATCTTTAGGGGTAGGGGAGAAGGGAGGCAAGAGATAGCATAAGGTAAAAAACAAGAACAAGTAAGTGTTTGCTAAAAACTTACTATGTGCCTGGTGCTTTATAAATCTCTCCTTTGGTCCTCAAAACAGCCGTGTGAATTAGGCACTATCATCAACTCCATCTTACAGATGGAAGAAACTGAGATTGAGTCTTTTTCTAGTAAGTATCCTGAGGTCTGATTCAAACTCAGATCTTCCTGACTCCAGGCACAGTGCCTTAACCACTGTACCACCTAGAGGCCTGAGGGGAATGGAAAGAATACTGCATTTGGAGTCCTTCTGGTTAGTGTGTATAGTTCTGGGGTTCAAAGCCCAGTTCTGCCCGGGTCATCAACTGTCTGACCTTGGGCAGGGCCTTTCTTTTCAGGGATTTAGCTTCCTTAACTGGGAGAAAGTGACAAGGAGTTTTGGGGAACCTACCTCAGCAGATGATTTCGGGCGGTGGGTGGGGGGGCTCAGGCTTCAAAGTGCTACTTATCAAAATGTCCCTTGTCACTATTAAAGTCTTCACAGACACTCCCCTACATTACCTCAGTCTCTGGTGTTTTCAGGCATGGAAAATCAGAGCTGGAGGGCTGTCAAATAATCGACAAGCATTTTAAAAATGCTTATTATGTGTCAGGCTCCATAGCTAGGGGTTGTAGTCAACCTGATTTATTTGGAGACAGAAGTGTGTTGTTTTTCAGTCAAATCTGACTCTTCACGACTCCATTTGGGGTTTTCTTGGCAAAGATACTTGAGTGGTTTGCCATTTCTTTCTCTAGCTCATTTGACAGATAAGGAAACGGAGGCAAACTGGACTAAGTGATTTGCCCAATATCACACAGCGGGCAAGTGTCTGAGGCTGGATCCGGCTGGATCCTGGCAAGTCTTTTCTTCACTAACAAAACAGGGCTAATAATTGCACCTACCTTTGCCTCATGAACATTGAAAAAAATGCATTTAAAGTGCTAGTGTAAATATTAAGGTGATATATACATGGTAATTATTATTATTGAATACAGAAGTGAGACAGTCTTAAAACAAAGAATGTCAAGGATGGGAAGATCATGGGATTTAGGGCTGGAAGGGGCTTGTAAGATCATCTCTTGACCAATCCCCTAATTTTAAAGAGGAGGAAACGGAGATGATGTGATTTACCTAAAGTCGAACAGCTAGGAGGCAGCAGAAACAAGGACTGGGCCCTGCTCCTCTTCACACCTAGTCCTTTCCTTCACATCTATTTTTGGCAGTTGAGAAATTAGGCTATTGGAGCTCCAAGCACCCTCAGAGGATAGAATATGAGAGCTCCGAAGGAACTTAAAACATTGGGCACTCTTAGAGCTGGGAGGGGCCTTAGAGCAGCGGTTTGTAACTCAAATAGAAAAACAGGGCCACCAAGATATCCATCCAACAGATCCCTGTGGGCTTAACATTAACTTGAAAAATCATGTTAATATTATCTATGTTTTATTGTATTTTTAGTTTGTACCTTAGAACACAGGATGTGTCAAAGCTGGGAGGATCCTTAGAGCCCCAAATGAGAGAATATTGAAGGCCTTTGATGTCACCTAGTCCAAGTCTCTTATTTTACAGATGGGGAAACTGAGTCTCAGGGAAGGAGACTGCACTTGCCAAAGGTTGTATAACAAGTCAGCCCCTCTCTTCACTACTAACAATGAACTTCTTTCATTATTTCTCTCCTTCCCATCACCATTAGTTATACATGTATTGACTCTGGTCAAGAACATGATCATCTAAGCTTTAACACTGTCCCCATCAATGATCACCATGACCACTGTTTCATCACTCTTTGTCTTGATGAAACCATTACTGTCAGCCACTATGGCTGTGGCTGTCATTGTTCTAAACCAATCCGGCCTAAGAAACTTTAAAAGTACCTCTTATGTGCCAGGCCCTGTGCTGCAAAGAGGATACAAAAGTGAAAGGAGAAACCATCCTCACCTTTGGGGTTTCTGTCCATACTAATCACAGCTCACATTTATAGTCTTTAAAGTTTGAAAAGCTCTTTATATTTGTTAACTCATCTGATCTTCAGAATAATCCTGTGAGGTAGGAGCTATGCTTAGCCCCATTTTATAGATGAGGAAACTGAGCTACAAAGGTTAAGTACCATGTCCAGTCACACAACTAGTAAATTTCTAAGGCGGGATTTGAACTCAGGAACTCAGGTCTTCCTGACTCCAAGCTCCATACTCTACCCACTGTGACCCCTAGCTGCCTTGTTGTCATGGGATACCACATGACATTCTACCCATAGACAAAGACAGCCATCTTCCCAACACAGTCTCTCTTCTCTTCCCACCCAGCATCCCCTGCATCCATACTCTCTGCTCTATCTTTTCTGGCATCACTTCATCACTTATCACTCTGAGCCTAGGTCACTGAAGCTGACACACTGGTTGGGTTGTCACAGCCTTCTTGTCACCTCCACCACTGAGACCACAAATGCTACCATTAGGGTATCTCTGTCCTTGGTGGGAAGTTGCCCAATCAGAGAAAAGCAGAAATGGAAGCAATCAGCCCCTTCACTTCTCAGCTGGTTTTGCTCAGACCCAAAGGTCTGATGTCCACTCCTGGTGCTTCTTGGAGGCTCTGAATTTCCTCTGCCCTCAGGGACCTAGGTAGTCAGTCAGGCCTTCACCTCTTCTCTCAGAAACCCAAGTATGTAGGTTCCAATCTTAGCTCCCTTCCCTTATGTCCATTTCCTGAGCCCTTCTCTTCTCAGGGACCACTCATCCTGCCCTTCTGCCCTCAGCCTTAGCTCTTTCCAACCTCTCCCACTTTTTTTCTCTCTCTCACCTTTAACAGAGAAAAGACACCTTGGATAAAGACAAGATGGGCTAGAGGAAGGGACAGGTAGAGAGTTGAGGTGAACTTTCCTGAGCTTTGATTTGCACTACTACAGCCCAGAGGGAAACAGAGACTGGCCTAGAGACCCCCAGAAAGTCACTGATGTCACAAACCAGCCCAAGATAGAGCCTAGAGCTTAGCTCTAGCCAGCCCTGCTCAAGGTCTCAGAGAACAGCAAAACTGAGAGGGAACTTAAAACTGTTTTAGATCCAGGGAGCCCTTAGAAATACAACCAAAGATATCTGGGCTGGGGAAGATCTTAGAACACAGAAGGGCCAGACTGAGAGCTTAGAGCTCTTTTGACCCAACTATCTCACTCGACAGATGGGGGAGCCAAGGTCCTTGGAAAGGGAGAGAGTTTTTGCCAAGATTAAACAGTCAGTCAGCAGCAGATTCAGGATGAGATTTTAGGTATCCCTGCTCCCAGCCTGAATCACATTGCAAAGCCTATGGGAGTCAGCATTAGGACTTTCCACACTCTGCTGTGACAATGTACAGAGACACTTCATGAATTGGTAGTTTTACTGCAGTATTCATTATTAATGATAAGCCCTGATCTGAGCCACAAATAATGCTAGCCCTAATAGCTTGTCACTGGGGCTAGAAGGGAGGGAGACTCTGGGGAATGTCCTGGAGAGTGTCCCCCCTGCCCCCTCCCCCCCTTCCTGGGCAAACAGTAATGGCAGGATGAGCTTTGATGTCCTTCTCCCCTGAATGGATCAATCCCTTAAAAGCTCTGGTTTTGAGTTCCCCCCAGGAAGGAGTGGCCTTGAGTCCTTTGTTCATAAAACCCTTCCAGATAATTAAATCCAATCTCATTTAACAGATAGGAAAATTGAAGTACAAGGCAGGGAGGAGATTCACTAATGATGTCAGTGGTAGATGGATTAGCACCCAGATCTTTGGCACTCAGTCAGGGGCCCCTTCTCTTGGGTCTTAGCAGGAGGGCAGGCAGGCCTGGGAGAAGGATGTCTCATCTGGACTGAAGCAGGGGTGGGTATGGGCCAGGGAAGGGCACACCCAGTGGTCTGTCTGAAGCAGAGACAGAACACAGAGAGGAGCCCTGGGTCAGGGTTGTCACAGTGAGCAGACAAGGTAGGGTGGGGCAGGGAGCCACCTCTGAGCTGCCCTGTGACAACAACTCACCATGGTGGCTGTAGTTCTTGGTCCCTGTAGCCCTAGGGTGGGTCCCCTGGGGTGAAGCAGGTGGCTGTGGCTGCTGGGGGAGCCAGGTTCAGGGGGCTCCTGGGGACTCAGACAAGGCCTGGTGCTGGTTCTCTGGGTACTAGGACTGAGAGCATCAGTTCCTCTTACAAAGGCCTCTGCTCCCCCACACCCACTTCCTATCACTGGGAGGGGCAGGGCCAGGGGGGAAGGAGCTCTCACCACAGAGGGAGTAGAGGCCTCTGAGGAGGGGGCAGGATGGCGCCATGGGCCCCTAGAAGTAATGACAGGAAGCTGGGAGGCACCTTTGGTTCTGCACATTTCTCCTTTGGTCAGTAGACTGTAAGCCCCTTGAGGGCAGGGAGTTGTATTCATTTTTGTCTTTGTATTTTGTTTTGTATTGTTGTCTAGTTTTGTCTGACTCTGAAGAGACCCCATTTGGGGTTTTCTTGGCAAAGATACTGGATCGGTTTGCCATTTCCTTCTCTGGCTCATTTGACAGATGAGGAAACTGAGGCAAACAGGGTTAAGTGACTTGCCCAGGGTCACACAGCTAATAAAAGTCTGAGGTTAGATTTGAACTCAGGAAGATGACTCCAGCTTCAGCACTCTATTCGCTGCGCCACCTAGAGGCCTTCATATTAAGCACATAGCAGGTTCTTAATAAAGGTTTATTGAATTGGATGGTGGGCCCAGGAGCCCTAGGGATGTGGCCCAACCCAGATTCCCTAGCAACATTTTTTGGGGTCTGGGAAGAAGCCTGGGGGAAAAGGCTTTAGGGAAGGCTGAGGTTGAGGTTGGGATGATGTAACAGCAGTTGTCTAAAATGTGGAACCTTTTTTTTTTTTTCAGAGAACGGTGGGAAACCAGAATCTATTTCTTTCTTTCTTTCTTCTAGGAATGCACCAAGAACAAAACATACATAAACAGACTGAGATCAGATGTGAGGATGAACTTTTTTCTCCTAAAGAGCCTTTTAGTGGGACTTTTCAAAGCCTTTTCCCATCCTTGGTTTTATTTGATAATACTGGGGTGAGGGAGGCTGGGAGGGGCTATTCTCCCCCTTTGACTTCAGGAGGAAGCAAAGATTCAGCAAAAGGAAGTGAGTTGCCTAAGGTCACACGGCACCTCAGTTTAGCAGAGTTGGAAATAGAATCTGTGATGAGAATCATGAAGTTCAGGGGAAGTCACGGGAAAGAGAAAGTGGGTTCTGCCAACTGGAAAGCTGCCATGCATCTACCTACACACCCTCCAGACTCAGCCCTAAGTGGGTCACACTGGAAATAGATAAAAGCTTCCCACCTGAGACCCAGAAACACAGAGATCACCAGGTTCAATCTCCTCATTTTTACACTGGGGGAAACTGATACCCAAAGAGGGGTAGGAACTCACTAGAGACAATGGCAGAGCCGGGACCACAACGCAAGCATTTTGGCTCCCAGACCAAGGCTGCTTAATAAATAGATGCAGGACAGATGTAGTCATCCCTATGTTGCCCCTCCAATTTTGCTATATACATGTTCCAAGGATTTTCACATGCTTCTAGTCCAGCTTCCAAGGGGCATCATGGGAGAAGAAAAGAATTTACTCACCTAATGTGAGTGTGTGATAACAATAACAATAACAATTGCTAGCATTTATACAGCACTTATGTGGGGGGCACCGCCCTGGACACTTCACAAATCTTATCTCATAAGGCCAATGTGGGAATGGGTTTTGCTTGACCCAGGCTGTTTTTCACACAGGTTTTGTTTTTGTTCTTTTGTTTTGCTGTCCGGAGGCAGAAGTGAGAAGGAAATGAAATAAATGATTGTTAATTGAAAAAGTTAAAAAAAAAATTATCTCGTTTGATCCTCACAACAAGCTGGGAGGTAAACGCTGTTATTTTCCTTATTTTGCAATAGGCAGAGGTTAAGTGACTTACCAGAGGTAACACAACCAGTAAGTATCTGAGGCTGCATTTGAACTCAGGTCTTGATTCCAGGTCGAGAGTTGACCCAGAGGGATTTCGCCTGTGTTGATTAGGACAACGGCAGCTATGGGTCTGATTCACAAGAATTGCTATAGTATAGCTCTTACGCTATGGGCTATTTTCTAAATTGTCATTCCTCCTCTAAGTTCTTGTAGCTGTTCAGTCATTTCAATTGTGTCTGACTCTTTGTGACCCCATTTGGAGTTTTCTTGGCAAAGATACTGGAATGGTTTGCCATCTCCTTCTCTGGCTCATTTTACAGATGAGGAGACTGAGGCAAACAGGGTTAAGTGACTTGCCCAGTGTCACAGGCCAGATTTGAATTCAGAAAGATGAGCCCAGCACTCTATCCACTGAGCTACCTAGCTGCTCTCCCTCTTTAGGAAGAACTGTAATTCAGGGCATGAGGCAGTGTAAGGAATAGATACCATGAGCAGCTTTCTAGGTAAGCACTAAATAGCAGTTTCAGAAGTGCAGAGATTTTTCCAGGTGGAATGCAGACCTAGCACTGTGAGATGGGGATGGTGTGTGTGTGTGGAATTGCATGTTCCTTTTCCCACTCTTGCTATGCAAGGTGGGGTGAGGTATGGATTTTCCTATGGCTTATGATCTGCACCTATAAGTTATATGTGTTCTGGGTGTGGGAAAGCTCTGGACCGGGAGTCTGGAAGTCCTGAGTTCAAATCCTACTGCTGACACTTGCTAGCTATGTCCCAGGACAAATCATTTAAACTCAAAATGGGGATAAAAATAGCACTTATCTCGAAGGGTGGTGACGGTCAAATGAGATAATGTATGTAAAACTTTAGCAAACTTTGAAGTATTAGCTAAGCGCTTACATTATTTTCAGAGACTGTATTGCCAATTGTTGCAACTCCATTGAACCATTTAAAATCCTGACTTACTACTGCCACCTTCTGGTTCTTTGCTGAACTGCAGAAGTTATTTTGACTTCCTTCCCTAGGGACACTTGGGAGTTAGCTTCAGGCTATTTTAGTTCTTTTGTGAGTCAGGTCCCTGGGGCACCTAGTCAGCATAAGGAGAGTCCCTCTGCTCAGATCTATCTTTTGAACTCCTTTGACTTTCTCCAGCTGGCAGATCTCTATTTTGTTGTTATTGAGTAGTTTTCAGTCATGTCTTACTCTCCTGACCTCATTTGGTGTTTTCTTGGCAAAGATACTGGAGGGGTTTGCCATTTCCTTCTCCAGCTCATTTTACATGTGAGGAACTGGAACAAACAGGGTTAAGTGACTTACCCTGGGTCACACAGCTAGTAAGTGTTTGAGGCTGGATCTGAACTCAGGTCCTTCTGACTCCAGGACTAGTGCTCTATCCACTGTACCATCTAGCTGCCCTGGCACCCCAGGTGAGACACAAACCCACAATACTAATCAGTCAAAAATTTGAATTGAAGGTGAACAAATTCTTTCCAGTGCCCATCGTGCTCCTAAAACCTAGCTTAGACCCATACAGCTTCACATGGCAAAATGGGGCAGAGCTATCAATCTTTGTCTTGCATTCCTGCAGTTACACAGGCATCACCCACCTCTCTATACTTGTTGGGCCTCTGAGTCTCTAATGTGTGGGTATTCTATTACTTCTTGTCTGTCTGCCTGTCTCCTGAACTTCTACTAGTGTTGACCCTTACTTTTAAAATCATTCTCACTCCTACTTGTCTGTCTGTTTCTGCTTCAAGGCTTCATCCTGATCTTTGATACTTGGGTCTGGCTCACCCCCCGAGATTGTTTCCTAGGCTCTTGGTCCCACGTTTTCCATGGTTGGCTGACTCCTAGGTCTATATTTTCTCTGATTCCCCAGGCTGGTGCTAGCTCTTCCTGAACCCATTTCTACACTCACCACTTGTTACTGCTGCCCATGTTATAAGATATTTGGCAGTTAGGAATAAGAGGATGAGAAAAGACCAAAAAAGAAGAAAAATGTAATGTACCCCAATGAAGAAAGATTATGGGAGTTCAGAATAACAGACCCATGAGGGCCTTTAGAACAGAGCATAGAGATCCTCCGTAATCTGAAGGGACCTCAGGCAATCCATCTGAAGCAGCTTCCTTCTTAGGCCATAACTGTTTTTACCTAGATTGTTTGGATCTTTAGGTTTTAAAGAGCTGCAGCTGAAGAGCCGGAGGAAGGCAGACAGGGAAGGTGATATAAAGGGTGGCTCCGAGACATCATGATGGTTGCACTGTGCAAGGAGTCTTTAAAAGGGCAAGACATTGTGCTTTGCTGTTGATTATTTCCTGGGTTTTTGGGATCAACTGTGATTTACTAGGAGAATTCAAGAAGAGAGTGTCTGATTGTAGAGGTGGCTAGGTGGTCCAGTAGATAGTGTGCTGGGCCTGGAATAAGGAGGACCTGAGTTTAAATGTGATCTCAGATGCTTACTAGCTGTGTGACCCTGTGCAAGTCACTTAACCCTGTTTGCCTCAGTTTCCTCATCTGTAAAATGACCTGGAGAAGGAAACAGCAAGCCATTCTAATATCTTTGCCAAGAAAACCCCACATGAGTTGGACACAACTAATCAGCTAATTGAAATATGGTGCAAGCAGCCAGCCAGGAGTTGAATACAGTATGGGGGTAGTGAGTAAGTGTGAAACTGTGAGGCAGTTGCCCCTCTTCCCTTTTGGCCTGGCAATGGAGAATACTCAATAGTGTTTTTCTACAAATGTATTCTGGAGGTTCTTTTCCCTCTGCTTTGAGAAGAATCAGACAGAAAATGGAAAATTCAGACTCTCCCACAGCAAGGGCAGCTTGGCTCTGGCTGCTTGGACTTAAACCAGTTATAGCTTCCTTTAATTTTACTTTAGTGAATACTTTTAGACTAAATTCCAAGTGATTAAGTTTTTGGGGGCTGTAACTTATAAGGAAAACAAGCTTGGGGTTCTACAGGGGGCGTGTATTATGAACCAAGAGAATTATGAGTTATTTTTAAAAAATTAATCCATTTCCCTAGACTTTAAGTATTCTCACTGGAGCACTAGGGGAAGGCTGTAGACTGCACACAGTAGGTATTGAGTTGGTAGCTTAAGGAAGGGACTGCTGGGTGAGTCTGCAACATGGACAGTGTGAAATGTGCTGGTATGGTTCCAGCTTTGATCGCCACCTTGTGGCTGACATAGACAAAGCACCCTGAGCAGCTGCTCTAAGCTACAGCCCCTGCCTAGTGTAAGAAATCCTATCTGCAGAAGATCTAACCTGTCCCTCTTTTAGACCTGGAAAGAACCATAGAATGAAGATAAAATAATGCAAAGTTGAAAGGAACTTTCCATTCTGCCCAGAATGTCAAAGCTGGGAATGTGAGATGTGGGAGGGCCTTTGGAGCAGGGAATGTCAGAGCTGGGAGGGACCTTAGAACAGGGAATGTCAGAGCTGGGAGGGACCTTAGAACAGGGAATGTCAGGGGGGGGGGGGGAAGTACCTTAGAACATAGCACTTCAGAGCTGGAAAAGACCCAAGAGCATAGCTGTGATATACTGGTAAGTGCTCTGGACTTGGAGGCAGAGGAGCTGGGTTTATGCCCCATTCTTCCACCCTTCCCCAAGTGACCTTGGGGACAAGCTCCTTCATCTTTCTCCCTGTATCCCATGAGGAGGCCAGGCTGCCCGATTTCTATTGCCCTTTGTGCCCAACCCCAAGGCCCAGAGAAGGAAGAAGACTTGTCCAGGGTGAGTCTGGGTCAGGAGAAAAAGTGACCACTCCATTAGTAATTCTTTATTTGTTCTAGGCAGGAACCTGTTTCTGGCTGGCTGAATAGTGAGACCTGCTTATGGAGGTGGACATTTGTGCTGATATGTCTAGCAGGTGGAAAGAACCATGAGATGGAACAATGGGATTCTCCGAGGCCTGAAATAGCCATGCCTCGGGGGAGGGAGAGAATTGTCTTGTAGCTTCCAGACCTTCTATCAAGTCCCTGGTCCCTCAGGCTTAGCACAAAGTGGAAGCTCATGCTTGCTGAAGGAACCCTGACTGGGTTCAGGTCTTTGCTCTACCTGGATTTCTTTGGGAAATTTCCTCTTTTTGAGCCTCATTTTCCTCATCTGTAAAATGGGATACTTGTACAACTTCACCCATTGGGTTATGAGGAAATGTATTTTGTAAAACTCAAAGTACTCTAATCGGAGAGATTATCATGATGACCCTGACCCCAAAGTGAGCCCCCAACCCCTGCTGCAAAACTGAGTCCTGACCTGAGTCATTTGGATCCTTCATTCTCAATGACTCTAGGCCTGTGCCCTCAGACTTCAGAGTGCTAGTTCTGCACAGAGCCTTGATCCAGGTCTGAGCCCTGACCCCAGACTAACCTTGGGCCCCTAAATGGTCCTAGATCCTTGGCCCCAGATTGAGCCGCACTGTTTGTTTCCGAGAAAGGGCTTTGTAGATCATAAAGCTTCCCAGAAAGATGAGTTCTGGGATGTTGTAGACATCCCAGGAGGATGCTCAGGGGCTGGTTACCTCCCTAGGGGTGACTTCTCTGAACACTCCAAGGACCACATGCTGGGACATAGACACAAGACAGTTTTATTGACCTGGGGCCTGCTTGTGGGGAGACACTGAGGGGCCAGGGTTGAGCTGTGCCTGGAATCCCAGACGCTCCCTGGCCATCGCTCCCTGCCCACTCCCCATGCCCCATAGTGGGGGCGGGGTGTGGACTATAGCACCATGTGGGGCAGCCCTGACCCAGGAGAGAACCCTTCTTGTGCTGGGAGTATAGGAGGGAGGGGGACAAGGACTGGGTGGGGACGGTCCCTCTTCCATTTTTAGACCAATATGTGCTCTCAGAAGCGGAACATCAGGGAAGAGAGAGGGCCTTTTCAAGCTCCCAGGGCTTAAGGTAAGAAGGGAGGACCTGGGGGCACTGGCACTGGGCACCCCATAGCACCAAGGGTGGCAAAGAGGGTGGGACCTGGAGCTCCCGAGCCCCCTTCCCAGTTCTTCACAGTACAAATTCAGGTCAAATCTCAGTGGGGAGCCCAGCAGCAGGACTGGGAACAGGGGCCCTTCTTCTTGGGCCATGCCCCCATCTGCTGCTCCCATCCCTTCCACCAACCCCTTAAGGTTGGGGAAGCCTAGATCAAAAAAAGGCCTCCTCCGGGACTCCTCCCTTTACTCAGGGCACAGGGCCAGGGCCAGGCCCTGTGGTGATGCCCAATAAATAATGAATCCAGACCACCCCCCTCCCCTTTGCATCCCACCCCAGCCTCCAGGTCTCAGCTTCACATGTCTCCAGCGGTCCCCCCTCCCTTAGCGACCCTGGCAGGTTTTACAGCACATCTGACGGAAATAGGCACGACTGCAAAACTGGAACTTGAACACAAGGGGGCAGTAGGCAACCTTGTTCACATCCCTGCACTCTGTGGGAGGGGAAAGAAGGAGAGTCATGCTTGATGCCTGCAGCACTCCCCCAACTGTCCCAATGCCACCCGTGGACCGTGCGCAGCGCGCTCACGGAAGCTCCCCTGGAGCAGAAACTCAGGCAGCATCGGACAGAAACCTTTATAGCAGTGACCCATGGCCCAGGAAGCCCAACTAGGGCAGGGCATCTGGGGTGTCATCCCAGGTCACCAAAATCTAGAGGTCAGAAAAAACTGCACCCTGCATCTGCCTAGCAAGAGTAGTGAGTTAAAATTGAAAGGTGACAGGGCAGCCAGGTGGCACAGTGGATAAAACATCAACCCCGGAGTCAGGATGGACCTGAGTTCAAATCCGACACTTACTAGCTGTGTGACCTTGGGCAAGTCACTTAACCCCCATTGCTTCCAAAAAAATAAAAATGAAAACTGACAGATCAAGGCTATTATGAACAATACCCACCCATGAACTTTTCTTAGTAATCAATTTCCTGTCCAGATCAACTGAATGTATCTTAGTTACTTCCATATTAGTGTCAGTTTGAGGATGTTATGTGGAGTTGCTTGTTCCTGGAGTGTTGTTCTTTTTTTTTTTTTTTATTTTACTTTTTGGAGGGGGGGAGGGCAGGGCAATTGGAGTTAAGTGACTTGCCCAAGGTCACACGGCTAGTAAGTGTTATGTGTCTGAGGCCGGATTTGAACTCAGGTCCTCCTGACTCCAGGGCCGGCGCTCTATTTGCTGTGCCACCTAGCCGCCCCTGGAATGCTCTTCTGCTGGCCCCAGCATCAAAGTTGCTAGTTCTGTCTCTAGGGGACCCACATGATGTGGCAGGATTGCAACAAGTATATGCATATGCTACAAACAGCAGGGGGGAATATTTTGGGCTGGGTAGCTGTAAAACCTATGACTGCCTGTGTCTGAAGTCTGCCTGTGGTTTGCCCCACCCAGGAGAAATGCAAGAATGGAGCCAGGAACTATTGTCTGAGAATCCCACCCCACCCAGTCCCAGCTGACCAAGGCAGAGGGCTTGGCTTCAGAGGATTCAGAGGCAGAATGGGAGGGAGGGGTCTTCAGAGGGCATCTCCGGCCTTCCCTTACTTTGCAACCCCTCCAAGGAGAGGAAGCCCAGTCCAGGGGATTACAAAGTCTCGGAGATGGCAGAGACCTCTGAGGGCATCACAACTACCCTATCCTACCCTAAACCTAAGCAAGAATCCTCTCTCCAAAAGCCTGACTGGTGGTCATCTGGCTTCAGCTTGAAGACCTCTGGCACCGGGGAATTCACCACCTCCCAAGGCAGTCCTTCCACTTTGGGTTAGCTCTCCTGTTGGGTTGTTCCTGCTGATACTGGAACAGATTCAACCTCCCTGTAATTCATCTCCTTGGGAAAAAAATCACTGTGGCTTGTTTTGCTCTCCGGGGTCAAGCAGAGCAAATCTAATCCATCTGCCCCATAACAGCCCTTCAGAGCCCAGAAGATTGTGACCTTGTCTGCCTGAGGTCTTTTCCTTCAGAATAAACACCTCCTCTCTCACTGGCAGATGCTTCGATTCCTCCTATATTCCTCAGTCTACATAGACCCTCTCCCTGTCCTGGCCATCCCCCTTGGAATGCCCTGTAGCTTAGGTCTTTCCTAAGATGTGCCCAGACTAAACCCCAAACTCCAGATGGCATGAGACCGGGCCAGAGGACAGACTGCAGACTTGTCATTTCTTCCACCTACAACCCCTCTGCCACCCTGCCCCTCATTCTTTCTGGCCCTGGGTGAGTACCTTCAGGGCTGTCCCCAGCCGGGATGCTCTGGCATTTGCTCTCACACTGCTGCATGGCCGGAGGCTGCAGGGCCTCAGGGCACTCCCAGGATGGCTGGCCTGTGTGTGTGGTGCATTGCACGGACCTCAGCTGCTGCCCGAAGCCACACTGCGCCGAGCACTGGAGACATGAGAGGGGGGCTCACTATGAATATGGATACAGGGAGACGACAGTGTGGGAGCATGCATGCACGGGGATGTACAAAGGAGGTAAGCTTCAGAGCCATGAGAGACCGTGGTGGTCACCTGGCCAGGGGCTAGGCTCAGCCTGGGGGCAGGGCTGCTCCCAGATTTTCCAGAAGAGAGATGAAGGAACTTGCCTCATGCAAGAGCCAGGATTGAAAAGAGTAGTCGTGTTAGTTAGTTGTTCATTCATTCAGTGGGTCAGTTAGTCAGTCATTGGTCACTCAATTGATCAGTCACTGGTCAGTCAGTTCATCAATCATTTGGTCAGTTGGTTAGCCAATCAATTGGTCAGTCATTGGTCAATCAACTGGTCAGTCATTGGTTAGTCAATCAATTGGTCAGTCAATTAGTTGACCAATTGGTCAGTCAGTTCAAGTGCCTACTTTGTACCAGGCACTGTCTGGTCTAAGTACTGGGGATACAGAAAAAAAAACAAAAGGCTCCTTCTGAGTTCAAGTCTTGGCTCTGACACTAGCTTCTTCTCATCTCACAGGGCCTTGGGGAAAGTGCTGTATAAACTTTTTAGTTTTCTAGAAATGTGAGTTCTTCTCTGGCCCAGCTCCTCCCCTCTTGGCTCTGAAAGATTGCCCAGGGTGGCTGTTATTCCCCACAACAGGGGACTGAGAGTGGGGGAAAGAAACCAGAAGCACCTTCTTGGGAAACTCGAGATTCTTGACCCTCCCAGCCAAAGTTCTCTGATAATAATGGTTGGCATTTCTAGAGCATCTCAAGGTCAGCAAGGTCCTTCAACCTCTCATGTGATCCTTCCAGCAACCCCTGTGAGGTGGGGGCTGTCATTAATCCCAAATGAATTAAGATACACAGAACTGCCCTTAAATGCAAGGTCACTGCTAGCTATTATTATTTTAGAGATGAGAAAACCAACTTGCCCAGGGTTACATAGTTTACATAGTAAGTTAACTATGCCCTCTGAGGCTGGATTTGAATCCAGGTCTTTTTTTTTTTTTTTTTTGCTTTTTTGGAAGGCAGTTGGGGTTAAGTGACTTGCCCACAGTCACACAGCTAGTAAGTGTGTCAAGCATCTGAGGCTGGATTTGAACTCAGGTCCTCGTGACTCCAGGGCTGATATTCTATTCACTGTGCCACCTAGCTGCCCCCTGAATCTAGGTCTTCTGACTCCATGTCCAGCACTCATCCAGCTGCCTCAACATTTAGGCTGTTTTTGACTGACTGACTGGCCAAAGCCCCAGGAGAAGTAGGAAGGGGTGAAGCCCTTGTGAACGTCCAAGCTTAGGGGTCTTTTTGCCTCTAACTGATTGCCAGAGCTGAAGGTGACTCCTCTGTATGTCCCAAAAGAGCCTATCATAGGGCCAGGCACATAAGAGATACTCATGTTTGTTGAACGGGTGCTTTCCTGACTCTGTCCCTCTCTTCCACCTGGAGTCCTTTCCCGATCCAATCCTCTGGGATCCCTGCTTAGGCCCTCCCCCAACCTGGGCCTGGAGATGATAGACTTCAGACCAGCCCCCATACCTCTCCCCACTCGCCGGTCACCCAACGGGGTGGAGGACACCGGCGGAGGTTGCACCTCATGCTGGTGGGTGGCTTGGTAGCTTCTGGACACTGGGTAGAGGGCAATGTGGCACTGTGGTCTCCACTCTTACACAGGACAACTCGGTGCCGGAAGCCAGGTCCGCAGTTGGGGGTGCACTGGGGATTGAGGGTGGCATAAAGGGTTTTGGCATTAGGAACTAGCTCTTCCAAGACTTCCTTGGAGGTATCCCCTGGGGATGCTAGCACCAATCTCCTATACCAGTGCTTCTCAAAGTGTTGTCTGGGGACCCTTGGGAGTCTCCCCTCTCGAGGGGTCCTCAAGGTCAAAGCGATTTTCAAAATAATGCTAAATTTAATTTCTAACCTGGTAAATACAGATAGCTAATAACCCACATAAACAAAATCTCTTTAGGCCCTTGAAAATTTTTAACGGTGTAAAGGGGTCCTGAGACCAAGAAGTTTGAGAACCACTGTCTTACACTCTAGGCATTGGAGGAGAGTGGAGAGTGGGCAGGGTAGGGTGTAAATGGCCACTCACTCCAGGCTGAACCAGGCCTCTTGGACATAAATCAGTGTGTGGGGAAGCTGGGTGGGGGGTGGCGGGGCAATGGCCTGAGCAGAGTGGAAGAAGAGTGAGAAGGGCAGGAACATTTTGGGGGGATGTGGGAAAAGCTTAAGAGAGCTGGACAGACTGAGGGAGTCTGGGGTGGCCTGGAGCCTAAGTGTAGGAAGCTGTAGCAGGGGCCTCGGGTGTGCCTGCCTGGGGCAGAGGGGAGGGCTCACCTCGGACCAGTCAAGAGTAACCCACTCTGGGGGGCAGGCAGGGCTGTTGCAAGGCTCCAGCACGTGGGGCCGGGGCTGGGTGCAGGCGCTGTCATCTAGAGCCTTCTCTTCATCCGCAGACACCCTGCGCTGACACACCACAGAACGGCTCCTCACCCCTGAGTTACAGCTCCGGCTGCAGCTCGACCAGTTCCCCACAGCCCAGCTAGGGGGATGCAGAAGGTGGAGGGGGGGGGTAAGGAGAGAAACAGTTATTATGCATTGATCTATTCAACACTGAGGTTGTTTGGGGGGATACACTGTCCCTGTGCTCTTGGGGTTCAGACCTTGGAAATGCAAGTACAAAGAATGAAATAGACCCTGCTCACAATGGGCTTATATCACAGGAGCATAGATTTCAAGTTGGAAGGACCCCTAGAGGTGATCTAACCCTAAATTCTCATTTTACTGTTGAGGAAACTGAGTCCCTAAGACTTGCCCAAAGTCATATGAGAAGTGGCAGAATTAGTGTTTGAACCCAGTCCTCTGCCTCACCTGAGCCCCTCAAAGAGTGAGGCTCTCCCTGACCTCTTCCCCCAGCCTCTGGCCCAGGTACTCACTCTGGGGGGCAGGGTTCTGTGTTGCATGCCCTCTGGCGCTTGGGCAGTTTGCTGTGGGGGCTGCAGTGGTGAGGGGCCACAGTGGAGCTGTCCAGCTGCTTCCGACACTCGGCAGCCTGTACCTGGCTGCCTGGGGGATGGGGAGGGGCCAGCTCAGCTCCCAGATCCCATCCCAATCTTCACCCCACCCTTGCACCAAAGGACCCCAGAGGAGTTTTCACAAGGTCCGGAGCTAGGAGCCTGGACTCCTGAGTTTCCTTTTCCAGCTTGGCTTGAGAACAACCCACCCAGGCAGGCCCTTGCCTCTTCCCCCCCACCTAGGGACCTCTATCTTCCTCCCTCCTTGTCTCCTCCCCCTACCCCCTTCAGAGTCTAGCTCCATTTGGGCCTCCATTACTTCTCCAGAATTCTCCCTTCCTTAAACCCCTGAGGGACTCTAGTCCCTTCCCAGCAAGTTCCCTGCCCCACCCAGCACTGGACAGCCTCACCGCCTGCACACAGAGCAGAGCACTTGGTCCAGGGTGTATAGTGCCAGGCATATGGGGGCAGGGCCTCATGATTAATCGGTGCATTGAAGCGGTATCGGATTCCCTGGAGTTCAGATCGGGTCAGGACCTGGTGGGAGTGGGGTGAGGAGGAAGGTGAGAGGCCCTTACATTCTAGGCCCATTGAGAAGGCCAGGACATCTCAAAGGAAGAAAGTCAAGAGTTTCCCACCCAAACTCCCCACCCCTCCCCCTAGAACCAGGGAGCCCTACCAGGAACTCTCACAGCTTGTGCTAGATCAAGTCTGGTCTTGGGGGCTGAGCTCCCCAAGAGGAAGGAACTCCTAGAGCCTGGCTGCCTGGCCAAACCCCTGCTTCCCCATCCTTCATCCTATCCCTCCTCCCTCTCTTAACTTCATGGTTACCATGACAATGATCGTGATGTTGGTTGGGCCCAAGGCCTCCAGAATCTGGGGTTGGTCTGGCCCATGGTGTAGCTGGAATATGGTTCCAGCCAGAGGCAAGCGGTGGGGCTGTGGGGTCTTGGGGAGCCCATCCAGGAGAAAGGCATCATCTTCCCCTTTTAGGGCTAGTACAAGGCAGGAGAGTCAGCACAATAGGAGTGTGTATGTGTGAGAATTAGCTACATCTCCCCCTCCCCCCACAAACCTTTGTCCCTAAGTCCCTTTCCTCTACCCCCTCCCATGGATCATGCCCTGGAGTCCCTGAATACCCAGTGTACCCCCTTTCTCTCTCACCAAGGTGGCTGAGGGATGGATTTGAATCCTGAATGGAAATGTGGACAGAGCCCTTGGGAATCCAGATGATCTCTTCATACTCTGGAAAATAGGCCCCAAATGTCCACCTGATAAGAGGTTCATCCCCATGGATTCCTCTTCCCCAACCTGGTCATACCCCCTCTTCTCTCCCCCAACAAATTAATTTGTCCTTCCCCAGTAATTCTTCCCTCATCTATCTGCCCATTTCCCCGCTCCTCTCCATCCTGTTCCTCCCCTTCCCCTCCCCTCTACCCAGCATACCCTCCACATTCCCTTTCTAGGATCTGAGGCCACCCAAGACAGGAGGGATACTTTGCCCCCTGGCTCCCCAGGATAGATTGTGTTGCTGCCTGGGTGTGAGAGGTCTCTGGGTACTGACTCTGGGCATGCTCCCATAACCCACCAGGCACAAGGTTGGTACAGAACTGCCAGGCTCTTACCGCCCTTGGGGATGGCCCCAGAAAACACACCCTCGATGGTCTCGCAGGAGCTGCCATCACCCCCACACACCCGACACTTATCCTCCCGAAGGTCTGAACCCAGGATTCGGTCACAGCCTACGTGCTGGAGGGGGGGTGGAAATCTTCAGGGAAGGGACTTTGGGCTACCCCCACCTCACTTGTACATCTCTTCCTTTATTCTTGTTGCAACTGTGATCACCACCTGCACAGACATGTGCAGTGGCCTCCTCACAGGGCCATCGTTCTTTAATTCATTCTACATACGACATCAGTCTGGTCTTTCTTTTGCATATATTTGGTTATGCCTCTCCTCTGCCCTAAAATGTCAACGGCTTCCTATTGCTTGCTAAATAAACTCATAGCTCCTTTGCCTGGCATTCAAGGCCCTCCATGATGTGGCCCACTCTGATCTCATATTATTCTCCTTCATGGAGTCTATGCTCCAGCAAAATGGACTATCTACCCAACAGCTTCAGATTCTCTCCCTTGTGTCTTTACACAGCATGGTTTCTATGTGTGTAATGTCCTGCTCCCCACAGAGTCCTTCCCCACCCATCCCAGTGACAGCCTTTCCCCTCATACCTCACACAACACACAGAGAACGTAGGGTTTTTGCCCTGCCCAATACACATACACACTCAAATCTAATCTCCTTCTAGAGGGTAAGCTCCATGAGGACAGGAACTATGTCTTGTCCAAACCTGGTATCTCCCCCAGTGCCTAACTCATATCTGTGTACTAGTAGGTGACTGTAAATGTTGAACTGCATTGTTCCTCATCCCTGACTGATGCCCCAGCCCTCTTCTTCTCCCCTATCCCTCCCCCTCCAACTGCCTTTCTCCACCTTGCACTCTCCATTGACACAGATGTCCACGGTGTCCAGCCGGCATGGCGTCCCATCCACCACTGCTGCTGCCCTCTCCGTGTAGAAGTTGAAGCCTTCAGCCAAGCAGGTAAGGGAGCAGGACTTCACACCCCCTGGTGGGTATAGTCACTGAGTCTCAGAGTTGGAAGAGACCGCAGAGGCCGGCCAGTCCAAATCAAGTCTGAACCAGAATTTTTCCTTACCACACCCAACCAAATATTCGTTCAGACTTTGCCTGAAGACCTCATGTCAGGGCAAACACACTTTTTCCTGAAGTGGCCCATTCACTTTGGGTCACCTCCAATGATTGCAAAATTGGCCTGGACAGTAAGCGCATGTTTTTCTCTTTGTACCTTCTCCCCAGCAATTCCAGTTCTGCCCTCTGGGCCAAGAAGAACATATCCAATCCCTCCTCCAATGACAGACCTTTAACCGCTAGAAGGCCACCCTAAGTCTTCTCTTCTTCAGGCTAAACAAGGCTAGTTCCTCCAAGCAATCCTCATATACCATGGTCTTAAAACCTGTCACCATTCTGACTCTACTTGGAGAAGTGGGGATGTGAGAGGGGAGAGAGTGAGTGAGCAAACCAGCATTTATCAAGAACCTTCTGTGTGCCGGGCACTGTGTCCTGAGAGCTCAGAATAGAAACACTAAGGAGCTCCAGGAGGGCTAGGGCATCCTTCTCTTGATCTGACTCTAAAAAGAGACAGGAGTTGGGAATTTGTTGAAATTAAAAGAAGGTTTAAGGCAGGGGTGGGGAACCTGTGGCTCTCTAGGGCCTCAAGTGCAGCCCTGTGACTGAACCCAAACTTCACAGAACAAATCCCCTTAATAAAAGGATTTGTTCTGTAAAATTTGGATTCAGTCAAAAGGCTGTACCCAAGGACCTAGAGGGCCACATGTGGCCTCGAGGGTGCAGGTTCATCACCCCTAGTTTAGAGCAAGAGTTCTTAACATTTTTTTTAATGTTATGGACTGCTTTGGCAGACTGTTAAAGCCTAGGGCCTCCTTTATAAGACACTCATTTTTACTTTTTTTTTTTTTGCTTTTTGGAGGGCAGTTGGGGTTAAGTGACTTGCCCAAGGTCACACGGCTAGTTTCTGTGTTAAGTGTCTGAAGCCGGATTTGAACTCAGGTCCTCCTGACTTCAGGGCTGGTGCTCTATTCACTGCGCCACCTAGCCACCCCTTAAAGGACACTCATTTTTAAAGGAAATGCTAAATTTTAGTTAGAAGTTAGTGAAAATAAAAATGCAATTCCACCCCATACAAGCTGATGCACCTCCCTAAAATCTCTCCCTGGTTACAACCCCCAGGTTTGGAGGAGAGAGACTTCATTGGGCCATAAGTGATGAGCAGCTGACCATACCCACTCTTCTCTCCTAATTCTCCATTTCCCTTCTTCCCGTCCTTAATCTCCACCTGATTGGCCCAGGTGTTTTGGGGAATAGCTGAGTCATGGTCACATCCTCTGGGTCCCCAGAGTGCTTTGATCCCCTCTGGTCCCTCGGCCGGGTGTGGACAGCCTCCTTTTCCCCTTAGTATGTCTGATAAACTGGTGAATGTCTGAGAAAGAATACAGCCTAGGGGTTCATTGCTGATAGCGTTCGACCTCAGGCTTTTCCCAGGAAAATGTAATACTCTTGAGGACAGGGACTGTTTTCAATTTTGTCATTGTGTCCTTAGCACCCAGCTCAGTACCAGGCACACAGCAAGTGCTTAATAAATGCTTGTGGAACTGAACAACTGGGAACACAGGGAGCAGCAAACTTGGAACTGGAAGACCTGGTTTCAAACACTGACCATGATGAACAGGTTGTGTGACCTTGGGCAAGTCACTTAACTCTTCTAGAACTCAGGTTCCTTGACTGTAGAGTGAATGGTTAGACCAGATGGCCTCTGATTTCCCTTCCAGCTCTGTGTCTATGAGCCTGCTGAGCATGTCAGGGGCTAGGGTCACTCCTCTTTGTTCCTGTTGCACCCCACCCCACCTCCCAACTTGGGTACAGTTTGTTGGTTTTCTCCTTTCCCTCCAGATTCCTTATTTTTCCCATACCTTAGCCATGGGTCCCTGCCTCCCTCCATTCTCTCAGGAGGTCCACTCACCTCCCCTGTATGTCTTCCATGTATAATATTTCCCCCGGAAAGGAACACTGTCGAATTCTGAGCATTGCACCTCCCTGAAGTCCTGAGAGCCTGGGGGGCAGTCCTGGTGGGATAGTAAGCAAAGCACCATGAGTGGAAAGGGGCCACCCACTACCTGAACAAGGGTCCCCCTACCCCATCCCTGGCAAACGTGGTCCGGCATCTGCTGGAAGACCTCAGAAAATAGGAAACTCATGACTTTTCGGGGATGGCCTATGCCACTTTTGAATGAATTTAATAGTTAACTTAAATGACCAAAATTGACCTCTCTGCAATTCTTCCCATTCTACCCTCACTGCCCTCTGGTGCCAAGCTTCTGTCTTCTGGAATCCAGAGGATGATTAGAGAGTCATGCATTTATAACCAGAAGGGATCTAAGTGGCCATCTAGTCTAACTGATCATTCTACCTATGGGGAAACTGAGGCCCAGGAAAGTAAAGTGCCTTATGCAAGATCATAGAGATAGTAATTGTTGGAGGTGGGATGGTGGTGAGGGATGAGGGAAGATAGAGGACACATTCCTCACTCCTAAGGTCCCAGCTGGCTTAGATGAATCCAGCCCCGTATCCTAAAGTCTATATGCCTGTATGTTTGGGTTTGAGGGCAGTGGGTGCACAAAAGGACTGAAGAATTCAGAAGAAGGGCTTTCAGATATAGGGAAAGGAGACTGATCATGGATCTGCAAGATCCAACTATAGTGAAAGGACCTTAAGTGAGATGTTTTGGAGAATTTTCTACCTATACAGTTGTAAGGCAGGAAAATGGACCTAATTCTTGAATTTATTTCTGTTCTCTCCTGTCCCTCCTCACACAGTATCTGAGAGAGGGCAATTTAGTGCAGGCCATGGAGACAAGAAGTCTATATATGTGGGAAAGGGCCATTCAGCAGCTGCTTTGAGACTTCCAATGAGAGGGGACCCCCCCCCCGACACACACATACCCCAGAGGTGACCCATTCCATCTCTAATTGGTAGGAAGTTTCTTTGTATCAGTCCTACTTGGGCTCTGCAATTTCTACCCATTTCCTACTTTTTCCCCTTTGGGGCCAAATGGATTACACCTAGGCATTTGATGTAACAGCCCTTCAAATGCTTGAACTCTGCTATCGTACATACCCCCCCTGAGCTTTCCCTAATGATGATGGCAGTCCAGAAGACTAATGTAGGTTTGGGTTGCACTGAGAAGGCACCGCGTTGTTAAACATTCTGACCATCACCTCTCCTTTTGCTGTTTGTGCTCTCCAGCTGATCAACGTCATTCGCAAACTGAGCACAGTATTCTAGCTGTGGTCATACCTGAACCACATACAGTCACCTCCCTGCTTCAAGTCAATCCTCAAGTATTAAATAGGCTTCTACTATATGCCAGGCTACAAATCCAAAAGTGAGACAAGTCCTTGCCTTCAAGAAAGCTACGTCCTACTGGGAGATGCACCGCAGTCCTATGTGAGTTCTGAACATTACACCTTTCTTGATGCAGTGCAAGCCTAGGTTGGTCTTTTGGGTTGCCATCACCACGTTATTGATCTGTCTTGAGTATTCAAGTCACCATACCCCCCAGATCATTTCCAAACTACTCTCTAACCAGGCCTCTCTTACTTTGTACTTGAGAAATTGATTTTTTTTTTGGTCTTATTTTTTGAGGGGGGAAGGCAGGGCAATTGGGGTTAAGTGACTTGCCCAAAGTCACACAGTAAGTGTTAAGTGTCTGAGGCTGAATTTGAACTCAGGTCCTCCTGACTTCAGGGTCAGTACTCTATTCACTGTGCCACCTAACTTCCCCATGGAATTGATTTTTTAAATCCACGAGTAGAACTTCATATTTGTCCCTAATGAAATTAATTTTGCCAGACCCTGTTTGATGTTCTAGCTTGTTAAGATGTGTTTTGGGAATTTTGAGTCTGCTATACAGCATGCTAGCTATCCCTCTCAACTTTGTATCCTCTTCAAATTATTATGCGGGAGGGGCATCTCGGGACAGAGGGAAGAGCAGGGCTCCAGAGCCAAAGGATGTGGGTTCAAATCTCGCTTCTTTACTTCCCTGTCTGGTTTCTTCATCTACAAAGTCAGGGGGTTGGTTATATAATTTTGCTTGCTTTCTCAGTGGGGATGGGGTGGGGAGGGAGGAAGAAAGAGAATTTGGAACTCAGAGTTTTAAAAGCAAATGTTAAAAATTATTTTTACATGTTACTGGGGAAAATAAAATACTAAATAAGTTTTTAAAAAGAAAGGAGCAAGAACCTCCCCCCCCACCCCAATGAGGGGGTTGGGCTAGATGGCTTTTGAAGTTCCTTTCATTTTCAGATCGAGGTTCCTACCCAATCATCTAAGTCAACAGCAACATCCAAGCATGTGGGTTATTCCACTGGAGATTTCCTTCTGGGTTGGCCAAGAACCATTGGTGTGGACACTGGATCCTCCTAGCTTCCCTATTTTTGCTACTAGGATCTCCGTCCCTCAAGTCACTCGAGCTTAAAACCTTGTTATCCGACTTGAGTCTCTTCCTCACTTCTCACTTCCTATCGGATGCTAAGCTCTTTTGACTTGTCATCCACAAGCTTTCTTACATTTGGCTCCTATCTCTTCTCACGTGGCTACCACAGGTCTTATCTCCTCCTAACTACAGAAGAGTGAGAGGCCACCAGGACCAACATTTGCCTGCTTTAGGCTCTGAGGACTGAGGAAAGGGGGACTGAGGGCATCACTTACATCTGTGTTGCATGACCGGTAGCGACGCCGTTCCCCTAGGCAATATTTGCCTCCGATTGTTGGCCTTGGGGAGAAAGAGACATAGAAGAAGTTAGAGGAGGGTTGCTGGGGGAGAGGATGGGTTATGGATTCTTATCCCTAAGCTTTGATCCTGGCACAAAAGTGAGCTTGGGAAGGAGGGAGGTCCTGAGCATGTGGCACCTATCATGGATACGCGTCTCCCCATCCCTCAGCAGTGTCCCTCCCACCCCTGGAGGAGGCCTAGATGTTTGTGTTTGAGAGAGACAGAGGAACAGGCAGGCACTGGCTGACTGACCTGGGGCTGTCACACTGCCGGCTGGAAGAGGAGACGCCACCCCCGCAGGTCCGGCTGCATTCACCCCATGAGGTCCAGGGGCCCCAGGCCCCATCCACGCCCTCTGGCCGTGACCCAAAGGGGACACACACCCGCTTGTAGCACCACTGTAGGGGCACCGTCCTGATGGTTACAGCTCCCACCAGGACCGACGCCCAGCCAGCATCTTCAACTTTCCCAAGCTGTTAGGTGTTCTTCATGTGATGATAATGAGGACAAACCTGACTTTCTTACGTCAATTTAAAGATTACCAAATGTTCTAAACATATTCTCTCATTTGACCCTTACCACAACCCTCTGAGGCAGGCCCTATAAATTATTGTTAGCCCACTTCATAGATGAGGAAACTGAGTCTGTGAGGTTGCATAACTTGCCCATGGTCACACAACAAAACGTTGCAGGGGCAATTTGAGCCCAGATCTCCAGGTATAGCACTCTACCTACTGTCCTACGAAGGTAGCAGAGGATGAACCTGGGCCAGGTTGGAGGAGGGGCATGGAAATACTCACCCCCTTGTCAATGGTGCTGCTCTGGCACAGGGTGCCCTCAGCAGCTGGGATGCTGTTGGTGATGCACCGGTTGCTTTTGCTCAGACACCAGAGTTCACTACAGACCTCCTGGGGGAGGAGAGAGGTCCATGTGAGTCCCTGGAACACCCAGGCTATGGGCCACCTAATCCTGGAGTAGCTGATCAACTCCCTAAATCAGCTTCCTGGGGTCCAGCTTTGGGGAGACAGGAGAGAGCACAGATCTCCTCCAAGGCCATTGACTTGAGCCTCCCCTGACTCCATTCATCCTTCAAGGCCAATGTTAGCTGTCACCTCCACCATGAAGTCTTCCCTGGGCCATCCTGCTAAATATGGCTCCTACCCTTCCCTGAATCTCTAATCCTTCGTATGTTCACAACTCCTCACTCAGCTCGTTCTGCACTAAACATCAGAGCTAGAAGAGACCTTTAGAAATCCTGGTGGCACTCCTTCATCTTACAAACAGGGAAACTGAGGCACAGGAAAGTGAAATGTCTTTGCTCAAGGAGCTGGGAAGTGGCAGAGCTAGGATTCAGACCAAAATCCAAAGTTCTTCTTACCCCCTTCGGAACCTCCCCACAGGCTGTCCATGGCCTATCTATCTTTGTGTTTCTAGGCTCCTTCCTTCGCCTTGTACCCAAAGCTGTCTTACTCCTCCCTTTTCTCCCGTCCATCCATCCATCCATCCATTCCCATGGGATTACCTGTGAGTGGGGGGTGGGGGGGTGGTGTCCCTCTGCCCCTGCCTGTCTTTTCCCAGCATTCCCTTTCTCAGAGTTCATCAGGGTTTACTCTTCTACTCTAAACAAATGCTTTTCTAGACTTTGCCTGTCTTTTCTTGCCATATGGTCCATGGATTTTGTTCTGAGCACAGTTTCCCCCATTGGGTCCTGGATCTATTTCCCTGATATCCTGCTACCCTCTTTTTTCCCCATCCCAGCTTCTCCATCTTTCTCCCCCATCCCACCCCTGTCGCCAACCCTAGCATCCTTCCCAAGTCCCCATCACCATCATGGCCTAGAAGGAAATCAGGCAGGATGTACCTTCTGAGGTTCTCTTAGCTTCTGGGGGGGGGGAGGAGGAGACAGAGAGACAGATACAGACAGAGAGGGACAGATAGACGGACAGAGACAGAGAGACAGACAGACAGGCAGATAGAGAAAGACACAGAGAGACAGAGACAGATGGACGTAGACTCAGAAAGCATCTAGTTCAACCTCCTCCTAAACTCAGAATCCTATCTACCACCATCCCAACCAAGGGCTACCCAGCCTCTGCCTGAAGACCTAACTAAGGGAAGCCTACCATCTCCCAAGCCAGCCCAGCCCAGCCCACTTTGAGATGGCTTCTAATTATTAGGAAGTCTTTGCTGACGTTGATTCGAAATCATCCTCTGTTCTAGCTTTGACAGAACTACAAGGATGTGACTGGTGTTCCTACCTCATCCTAGGAGCTGTAGTTTCCATGAAGTCTTGGTGTGTGGGGGAAGGGGAAGGAAGCTGGGAACTTTTTGGCTGGTCCAGTGACCCTGGGCAGGACAGGACAAGACAGGGCAGGGTGGGGTGTGATGTTTTCAGTGAACACTTGGGAAAATGTTTAGTGTAATGGGAGATACACCAGAACAGGGAGGTGGGGAGGGAAATGGAGTGATTTACTGAAGCTAAGCAAACTTTAACTGGGCCTGGGGTCATTTGGGAAAAAGCCTGTCCCTCCAGTAAACCCCCTCCTGTAGACAGAACCCAGGCAGGGACTCAGCTTGGTGCAGTGGGTCAGGTCAGTTGGATTCCAGGGCAGTCATTCTGACCTGCAGCCAAAGGGCGTGAGGCCCAGAGAGGAAAGGACCCAGGGGCCCTGGAGGGCTGGCAGAGACATCTAGCTACAGCTGGCCCAGGGGGTGGAATCAGGGCAGTCTAACTAACAGGGAAGGATTCCAAGTCTTGGGGCAAGAGCAGGGGGCCAGTTTCTGGCAGGGGAGTGAACAGAGAATTCCTGGAAGGGACTATTGAATGCTTTTAACCTATGCCAGGCTGCGAGGGGGCACTCTGTCCGGGAACAGCCCACAATGACTCTGATGTTAAGCAAGAAGAAAAGGAAGAGCAGACTGATGTTTCCTTTGGGAGAAATAATCTCCTAGGATTTAGGACTGACAGGGAACTTAGAGGTCATTGAGTCCAACTCCCTTGTTTTAATGAAGCCTAGGGAGGGAAAGCAGGGATTTGAACCTGAGTGTTCTGAGTCCAAATCCAGTCTTGGCTTTTTTTCTTTTCCTTTTTATTTTCTTCCCTACATCATACTGCCTCTTGGCCTATGGCGGAATATCAGCATTCCAGAAGATAAAAGTGAAAACATGTTCTGCAGGAGGTCAGGCCGAGTCATTCAGATGTTGCAAGGATTACAGAGAAATTTGGTTGGCAGATTTTGGAATCTGGTGATTTGAGAAAATCTCTAGGGCTTTAAAAAAAAACCTCCCATCTGTGCTCTGTTAGGGAGAGTAAGAGAGATACTGAGAAAGCTAGAACTGGAAAAGAGAAACTCAGCAGTGGGAATAGGTAATGGCAGTCAGAGAAGACCAGACCTCAGGTCTATTAGAGAAAGAAAGGAGGAAGTTAGCACTCAGAGCTGGCCAAGTTAGAGTGGTGTTCTGGAGAAAGAGGGTAGTAGGAAGTCCAGTGTCCTCATGTCCTCACTCTGTTCCCTCTGCTATCCCGCCCCCCCCCCCATACTTGCCCTATAACTTGGGATTGGGTGGGGGGTGGGATGGGGCTTATCATTCATACAATGTAGGGTTCAAACATTTTTAGAAGTAACAATAGCTCAGGTAACAAGAGGCCGAAACATAAGATCTGGGGCAGGGAGGGCCCTCAGATAGGGATTATCTAGTCCAAACTTCTCATGGTAGAGATGAAGAAATGAGTCAGATAAGAGAAGTACTTTGTAGGAGGACCTGCCCAGGTAGGAAGGAGAAAAGCTAGAATTTAAATTCATGTTTCCTGACTCCAGATCCTGTGTGCTTTCTACCACACCTCATTGCAGGTGACTGTATACCATTAAGGTCTCTTAGAGGAATATAAATGAACCCATCCTCCACCCCCCACCTTCGTAGGCACATACTAACACCATTCATTCCCCTATGGTTTGAGGCTAATCCCAGTTTTCCCCTGGAGTTGTCTCTCAGCCTCACATAGACTCCATAGCCTTTCTTCTAGCTCTCAGCCTCAGCCTGGTCTCAAAGCCTCTCCAGGAGGAACAGACTCCAGCAGGTGAAAGAGGACAGAGGCACACCAGACCAAGACTGAGGAGGCCAGGCAAGAGGCCAAGGAGACAGAAGGGGATTTTCTGAGGCCAGGAACCAAAAAAAAAATCCATGAAATGTCAATGTGCAGTTAAGAGAGATTTAAGACTCTCTGCAGGTCTAGGTTCCAAAGCCTTGGAGAGGATTCTGGCAGCACTGAGCCATTCTCTCCAGGGTAAGAAGTCTCTCCTCCTTGGAAATCCAGCCATCTGGCTGTATACCCATGGAGCTATCTATCATGTGGTTGAATCTAGCCTCCCTTAACCTGACTAGGAAGCTCAGAAATTTCTCTTTCCCATGGCATGGCTTAGTACATGACTGGGCAACAGAAAGTAATATCTTATATTTAATGGATGGATGAATAGACACCTGGCCATCTAGTTACAGGTCAGTTTGCATGGCCTTAGGAGGCATGGATATATTAATTGGTAGATAGGTGGAAGAGATAGATGGGTAGAACAGATGGATAGAAAGAATAGATGGATGGGGGCAGCTAGGTGGCACAGTGAATAGAGCAGTGGCCCTGCAGTCAGGAGGACCTGAGTTCAAATCTGACTCAGACACTTAACATTTACTAGTTGTGTGTCCTTGGGCAAGTCACTTAACCCCAATTGCCTTGTCTTAGCCCCTCCAAAAGAAAAAAAAGAATAGATGGCTGGATGATGATGGAACAGAATGATGAAGGGAAGAATCTTACAGATGGAGAAATGGATGGCTGGATAGAAAAAATAGACAGATGGATTCCCAGATGCAATAAAGAGATGAACAGAGAAAGGCAGGCAATGAATGGATGGCATGGATGAATGTAATGCTCATGCAAACCTTAGCACTTCACACCCAAGTTATAACAAAAGCTTTTTTTTTTTTTTTTGCTGGCTCCCTTCCCTTTATTCTCCTCACAATCTTGTCCAATTTACTCAGTTAATGAAAATTGTGTTTCCATGTCATCTGCCCCTTGCCAAAACCTGAAAGCATCTCCCTGATACCCTGGAGCTGAAACCCATGCTCTTCAGCTCATTTTTCAAGGACAGTTCTGACCTGTTGTGGCCTCACATTTATAAGATAATGGCACATCAGGCTGGGATGGGTGCTTAGAGTTTAACCCCTTTCCTTTCACACATGGGAAAACCAAAGCCCATGGTTACATATTGGCAAGAACAGGACTAGAACTCAGGTCTCCTGACTGCTGGGTTCTATTCACCATCCTAGAGGATCTTCCACTATAGTCATTGCTCCAGTCAAGTATATCTCCTCACTTTACCCCTCTTCATGCTTTACATCCTCCAGTTTATAGGAGAGAGACAGACAGACAGACAGAGACAGAGAGAGAGACAGAGAGAGACGGAGAGGGAGAGAGAGAGAGAG
>NW_027185588.1:3343022-3355425 GCF_028583685.1 Petaurus breviceps papuanus | reverse complement strand
AGGGTGGAACCTGAGACTTGGGCTTAGTTGGTGGGGGGCTTCCAAAGTGCTGGGTTTGGGGTAAGCCTAAAGACTTTTTGCTTGGTCAACTTCCCTAAGCTAACTCTGGAGTTCTGAGATTCTTTTGTCCCCTCTTTTCCTCTCTTGTTCAGGGCTTCCACCAACCTTTCCCCTTCAGAACCTTCTCCTCTCCTCTCCTCTCCTTTCCTTTCCTTTCCTTTTCACCATCCCGTAGGATCCTCCCCTAATACTCATTATCCTTGCCCCAATACATGCACAGACACACAGACAGACACAGACACACAGACACTGTTCTAGGTATAGAGCTATCTCAACATTCCTGAGCTATTTCAGCTACCGAGGTAGCTGGAGGGAAAAAGTGGATGGCGTCCTTAGGGACATAGTGACTCTCCAGGGCTTTGTCTAGGGAAGTGATTGGGTAGCGTGCTCCTGTCCTCGGGGCTCTCCAGAACCCCTTATCCCTCCATTTCTGCCCATCTGCGTCAAGGTCCTGCAGCCTCAGAGAACCAAGATCTCATGCGCTCTGACACAATCACGACCAATTTCACCTTGAGGCATGGGGTCATCACTGTCTAGCCCTTTGATGTTTGTACCTAAGACCTCAGGCAGCATGCAGCACAGTCTGATGCACATGGGGGCACAAATGTAGGAACACAGGAGAAGCCAAGCTCCCTAGAGCCTCTGCTGTTCTACACAAGGAAGGCTCACTGGGGTCTCTTGGTCTTTCTTTCCTGATAACTCTTTAGTGTGAAAGCCAGGATAGAAATGCTGGTCTAGAAGCATGGGACAGTTCTGCTTTTAGACAAGGCATTCCAAAGTCTTAATGTAGCTTTAAGACTTGTGGGACACCCTGTCTACTGGCTACAGTGCAGCCTCTGGGGATGGGTTGGGGGCAGGGCTGGGAAGAGAAACTGGTACCCTTGTGAAGGCTATTGGCAACAGCTACTACATTCCTGCTCCCCAGATCAATTGTCCAAGACTTCCTGATTATAACAACAACTCAGCGTCCCTCCCTCTTGCCCTGGACAGCCAGGCTATGGAGGCCCTAGGGTTGGGCAGGCAGGAAGGGAGGGTGGGCTGGCACTGTCCCCTTTGCCCCCCTCCCATCCCGCCCAGTACCAGGCTCCCTGCTCCCTTGTCTCCCCACCTCTCCCACCTCAGGACCCCAGAGAAAAGCAGGAAGGCTCTCTACCCCGTATTTACACTGGCGGGATTTGACTCCATACTGGAAACGACACTGCTCATCTGCATCATAGGCCTGGCCCGGTGCCACTGTGGGGTACACGAAGTCCTGCCTGGGGGGGGCATTGTTCAGGCACAGGCCCAGGCCAGAGCTGGGAGAGGCCAGAGGGCAAAGGTCATTGGGAGTGGATGAAGAGGGACACCTAAAGTCTAGGGGCTGGGCAGATGGGGAGGCAAGATCTGGGGAATCTAGGTCTCTGGAGAAAACCCCCTGCAATGGGGACGCATGGGAGGCTCTCAGGTTTTGGAGATGTCAGAGATCGTCTAGACTGTCTTTCACTCCAGGACTGGAGACCAAGGCTGTCTAATCACACAACGGGATAACCCAGGACCCACACAATTTCCCTCTACATATTATCAAACGAGATATTTGTGAACTGCTTAGCACAGTGCCTGGCACGTAGGAAGTGTCTGAGACATGCTTGTACTCTTCCTCCCTCCCTGCCCCCCATATATCCAAGCCCAGGGAGTGTCCCTGGAGCAGTTCAAAGGACTGAGAATTGGGGAGCCCAGGGTAGGGGAGGTGAGGGGCTCATATCTCATCTCACTCACTCCAGAAAGCTGGTGATGTAATCACGGCTGCAGGATGACCAGACGAAAGGATTCGTTTTCATGGTGACGTGGGCGGCCATGAGCTTGGCTGTATCCTGGCCCTGGGAACCACACGTGTTTCCAACGCCATCATGGTTCATGCCAAACCTGGGGGGTGAGGGTACTGCTCGACTCTGCCTTTGCCCCTACCTTGAGAAGGGGAAACCAAGGCATGGGAGAAGAGATGAAGGGGAAAGAGAGTGAAGGGAGAGAGGAGGGAAGGAAAGGGAAGGAGAGAGAAAAAGAGAAAAAGGAAGGAGAGAAGAAGGGAGGAAAGGGAAGGAGAGAGGAGGGGAAGAAACAGGAGCTTGGGAGTAGTTCTGAGAGGGTAATAGTTGGATAGTGGGATAAGCAATGATGTGGACAAATATAAGAATAGGACTTCACTTTAAGACTACAGAATTCAGTTTTGCTCTTCAGACTTGTGTGGATCATTCTCACACAGGTCCTGGAGGTAGACAGAAAAAAAAAATGCCAACATCGCATCAGAACCTGTGGACTTCAATGAATGCTTGTTTTTCTCATGAGCATGTATTTGTTCCTATGAGAACATGCCAATGAAATGAATTTATTAATAGGGAATTTCTTTGTAGTGAAAGTATTCCTGTGTGTCCAGTCCGTATCATCATTGTTCCTGTCTCAGAGGAAAGGAGAGGAAGGGAAGGGAATGAAAAGGAATCAGGAGGAGATGGAGAAGGTTCTGAAAGGGGAAAGTTGGTGGAAGCCCTGGGTAAGAGAACAAAAGGTTACTCAAGGTTTTGAGATGAGGGGAAAGAGCTCTTCCCCTTTTCTCAGCCTCTGAGGCATCATTTGTCCATCCTCCCCCCTATTGTCCCTCCAGATTCCCTCCCCTCTGCCTCTCAGTAGCAGCCCTCTGACCTCCCCCACCCCAAGTGGTCTCACGTGTGGCCGATCTCATGAGCAATGGTGAAGGCCGTGGCCAGGCCGATGTCCTCATTGATGCTACAGCTTCGCTCCCGCTCGCACATCCCACCCACAGGAGCCAGACCTAAGGAGGTGGGCTAAGCTGCAGTCCTGAGGCTGGTTAAAGGGCATTTCACACACTGCAGGACTTTCTTGACCAGTCAGCCTTTGACTCCAACCCTCAACAAGGCCCAGGAAACAATTCTCCCTTATTCCTCCAATCCATGACAGACTCCTGTCCCATTCCTCCCTACTAGGACACACCCCTGCCCCCTCCTTTAAGCCTGGCACTTTTCCCTCCTCTAGCTTGGCATACTCTTCTGTACAATTGTCTGGACCACAACTGGAAATATAGGAATCACTGGCTCTTGGCCAGGGATGGAATATCCTTAATGACAACTGGTTTTTAAGAATTCATTTGCCTGAAATCTTACAAATCTGGTCAAAGTCTTAAACTGAAAACCTCAGGGGAGGGAGAAAGCTGCTGAGGCTTTTCTTCCATGTCTCCTATAAGGAACAGGCACAATATAAAAAGGACATCAATAGAAAGCATCAGTGATTCACCAGAGACAGTATTCAGGAGAGCCAGCAATAAAACCCATGGTCTCAACTTTTTAAACAAATGCATCAGGGATGGGAAATCGGCAAGGTAAGCCGGAGAACCTCATGCAAGGAAGCAAATCTGACCTCATTGAAACTTGGTGGGTTGGGACTCCTGACTGGAGTACAGCTATAAAAAGGTATACAAGGTATTTTTTATTCAAGAGGAATAGGACAGAAAAAAGAGGTGGCATAATCATTTTGTATACTAGACCATCTAATCAGGTCATCCAATCAGAGGAAAAGCAAGGTAGAGAGCCTATGGCTGAAGATCAATAGGGAGAGAGAATCATAATGATCTGGGAATATACTAGAGACCACTGGGGCAGAAGGAGAAAACTGATGAGCTCAGGAAACAGATCATAAACTTGGTGCAGACAGTTGATACAAAAATGATGGATGGGGATTTGAACTATCTAGACATGGGCTTGAGTTTTCTTAATGTTCAAAGCAGAGCAGTTCTGTTCTTGAGGTGACTTCTGGAATTGATTCAAACAATGGGGAGGCTAGAGGACTGATGGGAACCTTGGAAGGAAATTACTGCTCCTTTAAAAAATTTATGATAGAGAAGGAGAGGAAAGCCTGCTTAGTGCATTTGAAAAACTATAAATTGTCCTCTTTCCAAACCAGGACTCATCTCTTCCTCATCCAGCTCCTCTCCTCCCCCTCATGGGATTTCCCAGCTTGACTCCAGGCCCCAACATTACCTAAAGTGCCACAGGGCTTATTCTTGTAGATGCAGATGTCATAGCTAGAAAGGAGAAAGTTGGGCAGGTGAGGGCAGAAATAGTTCCCCCCACCCCCAACTCAGTTTCCCATCTATTCATCCTAGCCACTCCCTAGTCCCTGACTCTGTTCCCTTGACCTCAGCACTCACCGAGTGATTAGCACAGCCGTGTCATGGTTGGCCACACCATTTTCTGGGAGAGCATTTCCGTGACCACTCCGGTTCACGATTGACTTCTGCCACTTGCAAAAGCTGTCCAGTGACTTCCCTGCATGGTGGGTGATCTCCAGTGTGGGCTGGAGGTAGAGGGAAGGAAGGGGGGTGGGCCAGGTTCCAGAGAAGGCTCAGAGAGAAAGCCTGGGAGGAACTCACTATCTAACAGTTAGGAGACATCATCACATAGGGAAAGGATATAAGATGCTGACCAAGAAAGGTAATGTTTCTCATGTCTGTGAGCTTTAAGGTTTATAAGATGCTTCCCCTATAACACACTTAATACCTGTGTAATCTTGATTAACCTGGGTGAGCCTTGATTTTCTCCCATGTCAAATGAAGGGTTTGGGCTAGATACCTGCTAAGCTCTAAATTTATGATTCTATGACAAGAATTAGAGTTGGCGTCTCAACCAAGAAAATCCTTGGCTCCTGGGGCCTCCATCATTCATGGGTTCAGTGAGGTATCCTCTTCATCAGCCACGAGGTCCACCTCTGACGCATACTGACAGTGGGATCCTGGGCAACATCTAGGCAAATCTCTATGAGTTATAGAGAAAGTGCCGACCTCCACTGGTGGAATGAATTTCCTCACCTGGGAGTTTCCTATATCAATGAAACTGCAAGTCCAGACCCCTTCTAAACCTCCTGTTTTATGGCTAAGGAAACTGAGGTTCAGTGAGAAGTGGCTTGCCTCCAGGCCACATAATTAGTAAAGGGCCAGAGTTCTGGCTCCACATCCAGCACTATCCCATGATGCCTTCCAGTGCCAGTAGAAGTGGGCAGGATGCCACCTGCTGCCCCTCACCTGGTCTTCAGTGAGCAGGATGAGCCGGGTCACCATGATGTTAACAATATTCCCCAGACTGGAGTCCTGGAAAAGTTTGGCAACCTGACCTCCAGGAAACAAGGAAAGTCCAGTCTTACAAGGAGCCCAGCCAGGGTGGCTGGAGCCCACCTCAAAGTCCCACATCTGACTCTCTTTGGCTGCCTGACATTCATCCCTCACCTTTCTGCCTCAGTTCCTCTAGGCTGAGATGTGTCTTCTCCCCATGAGAAGGAGTGAGGTGACTGGGAAGGGAGGGAAAATGTCTGTCCTGGGAGTCGGCTGAGAATGAAGTCCAGGGCCGTTAATTGACTTGGAGGTTGCCCTTCTAGTAGGGTTGGGTCCTGGCAGTCTCTATCTCTGCCCTGCTCCCTTCACCATATTTCTCTTTCTTTCTTTCTTTCTTTCTTTCTTTCTTTCTTTCTTTCTTTCTTTCTTTCTTTCTTTCTTTCTTTCTTTCTTTCTTTCTTTCTTTCTTTCTTTCTTTCTTTCTTTCTTTCTTTCTTTTTCTCTCTCTCTCTCTCTCTCTCTTTCTCTCTCTCTCTCTCTCGCATTTTTTTTGGCGGGGGCAAGGCAGAGCAATTGGGGTTAAGTGACTTGCCCAAGGTCACAAGGCTAGTAAGTGTTAAGTGTCTGAGGCCCGATTTGAACTCAGGTCCTCCTGACTCCAGGAACGGTGCTCTATTCACTGTGCCACCTAGTCGGCCCCATATTTCCTTTTCTATATGTCTCTAGTTTCCTATTCCTCCTTCAGTTTCTGTCCTTCTGAGGCTCATCTCATCTTGGTTTTCCTGTTTTGTGTGGACTTCCTTTCTTTTGGGTTATGTGTAGAGGGGCAGGGGAAGAATGTGCCCTATTCCTGGTCCCACCATTTCACTGTGGTCTCCACCCTCCACCCCCAATTCCTTCCTCCAGCCCTGACTCTCTCTCCTGGCCCCACCTGGGGGTGGTGACACTTACAATGTTCATGACAGCCAGCACATACTGCTCAATGTCTCGGCGCCCGTGGTAGCCAACCATCATCTTGTCTGCCACCACTAGAGTTTCAACGTAACGCTCTCTGCTGACTGAGCGCTTCAGGGCCAGCTGTCCCCGCTCAGTCTCGTTGACCCGAGGTCTGGCAGGTGGTGGCTTCAAGGTACGCAGCCACCAAGGCCGACCCTTCCATGGCTTTTCATCTGTGGAGACCCCAGGGGAGGGGCAGCTATGCTGGACCATGGTTCCTATGGCCTTCTCCAGCTCCTTGTCTTCTCCATCCCTCCCCACCATCATCCCCTGCTGCCTTCTCCCCAGTCATCTCACTGCCCTCTGCCCTCCTGATGTTTGTCTTTCTGTTCTAGTTTCCCCAGCAGGGCCTGGGACAGAGCAATGTTTGTTATGAGTCATTTTTCTCCCTAGCACCCATTAGAGTGCTTGGGGGCAGGGGAATGCCCAGGAGGGATGGGGTCTACAGGGTGGAGTTGCTATAGAGGGATAGAAGGGGCAGTTCTAGATACCTAGCACTCCGCAGGCAGCATCCAGATGGGGGTACTGCAGAGAAGAGCGTTTATACACCACATGGGGGCTGCTTTCCTCGATTCCCCGGCCCCCGGGGCCTCCGCCACTGAGGGGTTCAATGAGGTATTCTTCTTCATCAGCCACAATTAAGCCATGCTGAGGAAAGGGTCTATTAGCAACATAGGACTTTCCCCAGATCCGGGCACTCTCAGTGCCCTGTCCCTCTCCATGGACCTCTCACCCAGACTCTGGGTTCCCGTCTCAGTCCCCAAGACCCCCATGGACTTGGCTCACTCTGTGTGTGCCACCCCAGCATTAGGGACCCCCTTATCTGCTTACCAGCCCATTGCAGTTACTGATAGCCACTCTGGAGCTGAGTGGTTGACCCTGGAGGTGGCCAGCATAGAGGCAGTTGGGCCGGGCTGGGCGCTGCCAGGCAGGGCCGTCCCTCGTCCAGTATTCCACAGAGAAGTGCTCGGCCAGCAGGCGCCGGGTGTGGGTCAGGTTGAGCAGGAAATGGGTGCTGGGGGCAGCCACCTTGTAGAAGAGCCTGGGCTCTGGCGGTGGAGTCCTCGACCCTCCTCGGCGGTGGCGCCTCCTCCCAGCTGGAGCTGGGGGTGCAAAGGCCGACAGCATTCCATTGGGGTCCACTCGCGTAGGGAAGGCAATTTCATAGCTCTTGAGGCTGGACAGGAATTCCTCTGGAGGTAGAGGAGGGGGGATTCATGGGATCATAGATTTGTAGTTGGAATAAACCTTAGGCACTGAGGCAGCTAGGTGATGTCGCAGAGTGTTGGTCTTGGAGTCAGGGAAACCTGAGTTCAAATCCTGCCTCAGACATTTACTACCTGTGTCACCCTCTTATTCAACCTCTTAACCTCATCTGTTAAATGGAGATAATAGCACCTGTCTCTCAGGGTTCTTGAGAGGATCAAATATGCTAATGCTTGTGAGGTGTTCTTCAAACCTGACTAACTAAGTGGGAGCTATTATTAAGGATCCCCGAGTCTAACCCTTGTTGTACACATGAGGAAACTGAGGAACAGGGAGGTTAAGTGGCTTGCTTGTGGTCTCAAAGTGAGTAAAGATCAGAAGCAGGATTGGAACCCACGTCTTTTGACTCTGAGCCAAGCACTGGATCTCCTCAGGGTAGCTGGCATCTCAATCCTGACCTTCTCTAATGGCCCATCTCTGATTTTGACTCAGCCTTTATGATTCATGGGGTGTTCTCTCCCTGTGAAACCTAGTCTCTGGAATACCATGCTCCTAGGACCCTGCCCTCAACTCAGATGACAGCCCCTCAACATTTACTGTCCCTTCCTTAGGCAGATTCAGGTGTTTCTGGACAGTAGGACCCATCATCCCGTCTGTTCTTGACCCCTTTTAATCCTTGCTTTTCCAGTTTTAGCTCATGCTGATCCTAATCACCTAACCTCACCTACCTTGAGACTGGAAGGCATGGGCACCAGAATGTGTGTGGTCCAGGGTGAGGGTGAGGACAAAGGCCCAGCAGAGGAGTCTGTAGGTGGAGGTGATTGCAGCCATTGCCAAGGGATGGGGGAGCGGTATGCTGACCCCAACAGGCCCGTGCCCACATGTCTCTCCTCAACCCCTGCCTGGCTATGGCCACCTCTCTGCTTCCCCAAGGCTCATGGCCCTGACCACCTCCAACTGGCCTCGAGGACCCACCAGAACATGGTTCCTGTGAACAGACAGAGAGAGAAGCAGGGTGAGTGAAGGAGGCTGGGACAGGGCACTCAGTCCCTGTTCCCAGGGTATTGGACTAAATTTTAGAGTGCCCAATGGAAACTTGGTTCCAAGAGATGCTAATGTTTAACATCCATCCATCCATTTCATTCAATTTGTTCATTCAACAAACATTTAGTCAACAGCTAAAGTGTGTCATGTGCTATGCTCTGCACTGGAGAGACACAAAGACCCTGTTCTCTTGGATGAAACTCAATTCAACAAGCATTTCCTAGGTGCCTACTATGCGCCATTGTGTTAGGAGCTACAAAGAGACACAAAGACTGAAGAAGAGGAAGAAGCCAGTGTGGGAGAGAAAGGAAGATGGTAGGGTGGGTAGAATGCTGGACTTGAAGTCGAAAGGCCTGGGTTCAAATCTCCCCTCTGATGCTTCCAACCTGTGTGATCTTGGACATATCACTGACATCTCAGAGCCTCAGATTCCTCATCTGTAAAATGGGGGTAAAAATGTACAAAGACAAAAATGAAAGCTACCCTTTGCTCAAGAAGCTTATGTTCCACTGGGAGTGATCCAGTTTCTGTGAAGAGAAGTACAAACAGAAAAGGGAGTGCCCCAACTTCCCTTGTTTCTATTTGATATTTGTTCCTTCCTCTGCTCAGCTCTGGGCACTCTCTCTGGCTGTCCCCCGTGCCTGGAACGCTCTCCCTCCTCCGCTCCCAATGCTGACCTCCCTGGCTTCCTTTAAGTGCCGAGGAAAATCCCACCTTCTACAGGAAGCCTGCCCAACCTGTCTTCATCCCAGGGCCTTCCCTCTGCTCGTTATCTTTAAACAATTTCTGTCTATAGCTTGCTTTGTGTATATTTGTTTGTATGCTGCTTCCTCCATTAGATTGTAAGCTCCTCGAGGGCAGGGACTGTCTTTTGCCTCTTTCTGTATCCTTAGAACTTAGCCTATATGCCTGGCAAATAGTAGGTGCTGAATAAATGTTTACTGATTGAGGAATATCTTTTGAGGGGTCTCAGAGAGGGGTCACGCTCTTGTACAAAGTCTCCCGTGTCATCTGACTTTAGGTACAATGCTGCCCTGCACCAAGGCTCAGTGTGATAACACATTGGGCCCTGAGTCTGGAGGGGGCACATTCACATGTGTGCACATGCCATGCATGTATGAATAGGTATGTGATCATGTGTGCTCTGGGAGGTAAGTCACTTCTGTAGCATTACATTTAGTGACCTTGGACTCAGATCTTAGCTTTATTACTTACTGAATGTGTGAGTCTCTGGACAGGTCATTTCCTTTCTTTGGGACTCAGTTTCCTTATCTGTAAAATGGAAGCTTCAGATCCCTTCTGCTTCTAGATCCTATGACCTGGTCATAGGTAAGTCATTCCAGCCTCTCCCTGAATAATAATAATAGCTAATGTTTATATAGTGTTACTTTGTGCCAGACACTGTGTTAATTAATTTACAATTATTGTCTCATTTGATCTTCACAACAGTCTTGAGAGGTAAGTGCTGTTATTATCCTCATTTTACAGATGGGGACACTGAGGCAAACAATGACTAGGTGCCTTGCCCAGGGTCACACAGCTAGTAAATGTCTGAAGCTGGATTTGAACTCAGGTCTTTCTGATGCCAAGCCCAGTGCTCTATCCATCGCACCACCTAGCTGCCCCTACTTCCAGTGTCACTGAATCATTGGGGAGCTGGCACAGTGAGTAGAGAAGACTCATCTTCAGGAGTTGAAATCCAGCCTTGGACACTCACTAGCTGTGTGACCCTAAACGGGTCACTTAACTTTGCCTCAGTTTTCTCATCTGTCAAATGGGCTGGAGAAGGAAATGGCAAACTACTCTGGTATCTTTGCCAAGAAAATCCCAAATGGGCTCACAGAGAGCCAGACACGACTGAAAATGACTGAACAACAGCTCCAGAGGCAGCCCATTCTGGCATTGCTTGTTCAGAAGTCCGTCCACAATGCAGGGCCGTAGTCTGTCTCCCTGTAATTTCCCTCTATTGTTTTGCCCTCTGGGGCCTACAAAGAACAAGTCTGTTCATAGAAACACAGCATTCCAGACCCAAGAGAGATCTCAGTGTTCAGCAAGCCCAGACTCAAAGGGAAACATCTCCTTCCATAATATTCTTGATCCAAAGTTATCCAGCCTTGACTTGAAGATTTCTAGCAATGGGGAACTCACTACTTGGTCAATGCCCACCCAACTGGGCAACCTCTGCCTGCTGTTGGCTGTGGTTTCTAGGGTTTTTCTTTAGTCTTTCTAATGAGACTGTTAGTGACCGATATTGGATCTTTGTGAATTCTTCCGAGTCAGCATTGTGCTGGGCATTGGGGATACAAAAATAAAATTGTGACACTCTCTGCCCCCAAAGATCTTGTGTTCAGCTGGGGTGGGAGAGGATATGATATATTCACAAATTAGTCAATTGTGATATGTACAAAATTAATACATAGTGACTTCAGAAGAGAATCAGGAAATGGGAGAATCAGGAAAGGTTTCTCCTGAAGGGAGCTAGGGCTTCTAAGAGTCAGAAGTGAGGAGGGAGATGGGAATGTCAGGGAATGAGGGAGATGGGACGTCATGAGCTAGAATCACAAGTAATGTAAACAAGTGTGGCTAGAACAGGGGACGGAGGGCAAGCAACCTGAAAGCTAGGCTGGCAGTTGTGTGGAGGATGGGTTAGAGAGGGGCTTGGCTAGAGGCAGGGGAGACCAGTTAGGAGGTTATGGAAATAGTCCAGGTGAGAAGTGATAATACCATGAACCAGAGCAGGAATAGGTGTGAGAAAAGAAAAGGGAATAGGTAGGGTAGAGGGGTGTGCTGGAGCCAGCTCAAACTGGCTATCAAGAGAGCTGATTATTAAGTTTTCAGTGTGGATATTTTTACCTTGGAAATTGGTAAATGTGATAAATCAGGGCTTTATTTATTGTTTTGCTGATTGTCCAGGCTTAAGAAAGCAATGGAAAAATATTAATCATACAAATTGAATTTAAAAGTGTATCATGTGCATCCCCCCCCCCCCAAGCTGATTGTTAAACATTTACCAGTGTACTCCCAGGATATGAGATATTTTGAAGATGTGCTACCAATGAGCTCTGGCAAGTGCCAGAGTGAGTGAGGGTGAGAGAGTGAAAGCCAAAAGTCAAAGATGGCCCTGGGTGACTTGGGAGGTGGCAGTCTGTTCAACAGAAGAAGGAAAGTCAGGATGGAGGAGTGGGGTTTGGGGAAAGAGAATGAATTTGATTTTGGTGACGTTGAATTTAGAATATCTCAAGTGTGTCCAAGCAGAGATTTCCAGCAGGTAATTGGAGATTTCTGGGACTGCAGTTCAAGGGAGAGGTGAGGGCTGGACATAGAGATTTGGGAGCCGATGAGACTCCAAAATAGAGGGAAAATAGAAGAGGGGCCAGGCTAGAGCCTTGGGGTAGACCCAGGCACAGGAGGAATGATATGGATGATGATTCAACACAGGAGACTGGGAAAGGGTGGTCAGATAGGAAGGAGACCAATGACAGATCGGCTTCGTAAAAAGCCAAGCGGGAAAACAGTCCGGACAGTCAAATAGTGCAGAAAGTCTGGGGAGGGTGAGAACTGGAAAGAGACTTTGAGATTTAACGATAAAGAGAGTTTTTATGATCTTGGTGGGGGGCAGTTTTAGTTGGTGGGCAAAGAAGCAAGTCAATCAGTCTGCTGACAAGCATTTATTAAGCACCTACTAGATGCCAGGCACCGTGCTAAGCTCTGGGGACACAGAGAAAGGCAAAAGACAATGCCTGCCCTAAGGGAGCTGACAGCATGCAGGTCACTGGCTACCCCCTAGAGAGAGGTGGATGAGAGAAGGGGGTCTCAGAGCAGGGGCACTAGCAGCGGTGGAGTAGAGGGCCTGGGACAGTCACAATCAGAGGAAGAGAGGAGCTCCTTATGGCCAAGGCTGCCCCTTCTGCCATTCACTGAATCCAGTCCAGCCTACCCTGCTCTCCATCTTTGATCGATCTCTCTCTCTCTCTCTCTCTCTCTCTCTCTCTCTCTCTCTCTCTC
>NW_027185588.1:3338746-3342922 GCF_028583685.1 Petaurus breviceps papuanus | reverse complement strand
CCTGTCCCCTCCTCTCTCTCTCTCTCCCTCTCTCTCTCTCTCTCTCTGTCTCTGTCTCTCTCCCCCTCTCTGTCTTTCTGTCTCTCTGTCTCTCTCTCTCTGTCTCTGTCTCTCCCCCCCTCCCTCTCTCCCTCCCTTCCTCCCATCTCATCCTGTCCCCTCCTCTCTCTCTCTCTCTCCCCCCCTCTCTCTGTCTTTCTGTCTGTCTGTCTGTCTGTCTCTCTCTCTCCCCCTCTCTCTGTCTTTCTGTCTGTCTGTCTGTCTCTCTCTCTCTCCCCCTCTCTCTTGTTCTCTAGCTCTTTACATATGAACTCTCTCATTCAAGCCTCACTGACAATCCTTCGAGGAAGACGTTACACGTATTATCATCCTGATTTAAGAATGAGGAAATTAAGGTTCAGAGAGGTCATACCAGAGACGGGATGTGAACCCAGGTCTGTTGACTTCCAGACTGCCACACTGACACCTTCTCTCCTGGTTCCTTCCTCTTTGCCTGGAAACAGGCTCTTGTGCCCCCAGTCCTAATAAGCCTTTTCTTGACCTGCTGATCCTTTGAGCTATCATCCCCTCTCTCTCCCTCTCACTGCCAAACTCCCAGAAAGTCATCAACACTTGAGGCTTTCACTTCCTCTCCACCCACTTCTTCCTCCATCTCCTGCTCTCCATGCTCATTCTTGACCCCTCAGCAAAATGCATAGAGCCTGATGACTGGTGAGGTTCTAAGAGCCCTGTCCTTCCTAGGCCTCACCCTCTTTCGCTTCTCTGCCAACCACCACCTCCTGTCTGAGATGGCTTCCTCCTGGCTCTCCTGCCCCTCTAGCCTCTTCTCCTCTGCCTTGTTTATTGGTTTCCCTTCAGGGTGGGTTCACCAGGAGATCCTACACCCTGAAAAGGGGACAGGAAGGTGACAGGGAAGGAACAAGCCAGACAGGAGCAGGGCTGCCAGTCTCAGCTCTGTCTTTTACTCAATAAATGGCTTTTGGGGGAGTCCTTTCTATTTGGTAGGCCTCAGTTTCCACATCTGTAGAATGAGGGGGTTACAGATCTTGACCATTGTGATTGTCCTAAGGATTCTTTTTTTTTGAAGGGCAATTGGGGTTAAGTGACTTGCCCAAGGTCGCATGGCTAGTTTTTGAGTGTCTGAGACTGGATTTGAACTCAGGTCCTCCTGACTCCAGGGCCTGTGCTCTATTCACTGCGCCACCTAGCTGCCTCTAAGGATTCTTTCTGTCTCCTTATTGTGTATCCCAAAGGCTTTGTCCTTCACCCTCTTCTCCCTCTCCCTCTTTTAGCTATTTTATTCTTCTCCATGGTTTTAGGGTCCTGGTATTGAGGAAGTAGCTGGAAGGGACCTCACAGACCATCCCATCCAACCTTGTCATTCCTCACTTGGATGAGAACATTGAAGAAGTTAAGTGACTTGTCCAGGGTCACACAGTTAGTAAATGTCTGGGGTGGGACCTGACCCAAGGAATTCTGTCCTGTCCAGTCTCCTGTTAACTCTCATCATCTATCTGTGGATGGACAATCCCTCTTTCAGAAACTCCTGGTCTCGGTCTCCATTTGTTTTATGTGGGTCACGTTCCCTCCAAAATTAGGTCCAGATCCTTTCTTATTTCTGTCTTCCCACTCTGAGTCCCCTGACCTGGGCACCCTCTTTATTCTCCCAGGGAGCCTTCCCAGCCCAAGCTTGGGAAGGACAGCCTCCCCTCCGCTTACCTCTCCTAGCATTTTGTCAGGCTTCTCTTTGATACACTCATGATACATTTACATGTAACATTGTATTTACCTGACCAAGAAACACCCTCACACACATCCCAAATCCTCCATTGACAGGGAGCTCATCAACCGAGGAGGCAGCCCATCCACTTTGGGATAACAAGGGCTAAGGTTTCTCCAGCTTCCTGCAACCTGGATTGTCCCTTTTCTACAATACAGTTCTAAATCATACACCCCTAGGATTCTAAGAAGGTGAGGACCTTACAGATCATCTAATCCAACCCCATGCTTGTAACAGACAGGGAAACTGAGGCCTGGAGAGGGTAAGACTTGCCTGAAGTCTCCTAGGTATTAATTGGCAGGGCCAGGATTCAAACTCAGCATCTTTGATTCCAAAGCCTTTTTCCGCTTGAGGCACTGACCCCTTCAAATCCAGTCTGCTGTTATTTGGTTTTTAAATCTTCTCCTCTCTCCAGGCTGACTGTGAGTTCCCCAGCATAGGGGCCCTGGGTGACTCATCTCTGTCTCCCCCACAGGCCAGTGGAGTCCAGGACTGGCCTCCTGGTGAACATTCATTTAATAACTAAATCTTCTTTTTAGCTCTTTCCAGGTGTGTCTACCCTTGGGGACTAAGGGGTCCCATTTTCAGGGGCATGGAGGGAGGAGGGGCATTGTTTTCACTAAGGAGGTTGGGGTAATGGGACTATAAGTCTCTTCATAGAGAGCAGAGGGAGGGCTGGGACTCTTCTCCGCGGTTTTAGGGTCCTGGCATTGAGGAAACAGCTGGAAGGAACCTCACAGACCATCCAGTCTGACGTTGTCATTCCTCACTTGGATGAGAACAGACCCTCAGAACTGGAGATGGGGGGTGGTGAGGGCTAGGAAAGGGACCCATTTGAAGGGGCCAAATTGAACTAAAGCTGGGGAAGGTGCCCTTCCCCCACCCCCTGGGCCCAGATTCCTGGTCAGGCCCTTCCTGAGCTGCTGCTTAGAGTCTCGGCCCTGACCCCCTGGTCGGGTCCTAGACAATTTGCTTGGGCTACAATCTTGTCCTTCCTGACTTGCCCCCAAGCTTCCAGTGGCCTCCTGGGTGGCAGTGAGCTGGGAAAGGTAGAGGATGCCCACGATCTACAGAGAGTCACACAGTACACCCTCTACCCCACCCCAACCTAGAACTACCCCAATTTCAGACCGGCATCAGGATCCTGGGCTCTTGTCTAGTCTCATTCATTGAACCTGCTCAGGCTGACTGGGCCGACTGGATCCCATGCTTTAGCACCCCCACTCCCATCCACAGCCCAGCCAGAGCCCAGGGAGGCCACACAGACAAGCAAAGGGCTTTAGGGCCTGAGCCAGAAAGGAGGGGGCACCCGGCTCCTAGCATCCAATCCCAGGCCTCAGGGGAGGCAGGGGAGCCTGCAGCAGTGAGGAACTGAAATGGCTGGGGAAGAGCCAGAGGATGTGGCCTGGTAATTAAAGGGCCCAGTTCCCCTGGGGCAGCTGTGGAGAGACAGAGACAGAGGGAGCCCGCACTCTCCCTCACTCACCGGAGACTTTTTGCCTTCTGAGTCAGGAGAATGAAAGTGGCAGGCACACGGGGGCAGGCACCCAAGAACCAGCCCTGGCCAGACACACAGAAAAGATCTCTCCCACACAAACCCTCAAACATGCACCCTCATTCAGACTCTGGCTAGCAGGAATGCTTCTGTCTCTGTCTCTGTCTCTGGATCTCTCTCTGTCTCTGTCTCACACCTACACACACACACACACACACACACAAACACAGACACACACAGACATGGTTTCCTGAGCTCATCGCTGCAGCACAACTTGTAATTCTTATGGAAAGTCTGAATGATGAGCTGGGGGTGGCTGGTCTGCCTCCCTGGGAGGGAGGGGTAACCCTCCCCCCCTTCATGCTTGCTTGACTACCTCCCCCCCTCTGAGATCTCTAAGAAACTGAAGGCAGTCTGCAGCTTCCCTGCCCTTCCACCCCCCGACCCCCTTTCCTCTTCTGAGCTGAACCACAAAGCATCTACTTCTGGAAGGGGGAAAGGGGGCGGAGACAGGATGGACAGACGCCTTTACCTGGTTCCTGGTCTCTGGCTGTCTGGGATGGCCCCTTGGGTGGTGCTGGTGCTAGGGGCAGCTGGTCCCACCGTGAGACCCAGCAGGGCACAGGGAAGTGGGCAGGCTGCTCGGCTCTAGGCTCCCGACTCCGGACTCCGGGCTCCGGGCCCGGCGCCTGCTGCACCAGCCCTAGCCCCAGCTGACTCTTCCCCCTCCTCCCGGCCAGCTGTGGCGGCAGGAAGGGAGCTGTAATCACAGAGGCCTGAGCCGCTGCAGCAGCGGCTGGATGGGGGGGGGGAACAGAAGAGGGAGAGGGGAGAGAGGGAGAAAGGGAGAGAGAGAGAGAGAGGAGGGAGGGAGGGAAAGGGAGAGAGAGAGAGAGAGAGA
>NW_027185588.1:3321292-3338646 GCF_028583685.1 Petaurus breviceps papuanus | reverse complement strand
GAGAGAGAGAGAGAGAGAGAGAGAGAGAGAGAGAGAGAGAGAGAGCTTCCTGAGAAATTTTGCCAGTGTTATTTAAAAAAAAACAAAAACAAACCAAAAAACCCAAACCCCACACAGCCAGAAACCCCGCCTGCTCAGCTCCCTCCTGACCTCCCCCTGGTACAGCCTTCCTTCCCTCCATTTTTCCCTTTCCTCTCCCCTCATTCTCCCCTCTTCTGTCTAACCATTGAAATAGTCTGTTTGCCTTTGTCCTGGGGGGAGCTGGGGAGTCTGGGCCCCAGCTCCAGCTGCCAAAGCTTCTCAGTCTGGCCAGATGTTCGGGCTGCTGCCCCAAGGCCAGGGCAGAAAGTGCCCCAAATTAGGCCGGGCCCCAGGTCTAATCCTGGGATTTCAATTCCACAAAGCTTTTATCGAGGGCCTCCTAATGAGTGTCAGGCCTCCTGCTGGAGATACCACCCCCTACCCCCGCCTTTCCTTCAAGTTTACTGTTCTGGGGAGTGGAACCACAGGCACAGAGATAAGAAATACAGACAAAAGTGATTTGGGGACTGGAGAAGTGCTAACTGCTACTGGGGTGCAGGGAGACCCAAAAAGGTCTCACCAACAGCCTTGGGCCTAATCCTAATCTCAGAACCAGCTCCATTCCTAATCCCAGGCTCCACCCCAATGCCAAACCTCATCCCAAACCCAGGGCCCATCCTAGTTTCCAGCTCGGACACAGGGCTTTGTGCTTTTGGTCTAGACACAGGATCCCTAAAACATTCCACCTCCTGCCTTCCTGCCTAGGTACAGTCTATGCCCCATGCCTGATCGGCTCTCCCTTCTCACTTCTGCTTCCTAAAATCCCTAAATTTCTTTCAAGGCCACTTCTGTTCTCCCCAAGGGTTTTCATGATTTGAGATCCCACCACCTTACTTGTTACAGTTCTCTTTGCCCCTCATGAAATCACTTTGTATAGGAGAGTTTGCATGATATAGCATCTAGAGAGCTGGTCTCAAAGTCAGAAGATATGGGTTCAAATTCTGCTTCTGAAACCTACTGGCTGTGTGTCACAGGGCATCCAGCTCTAATAGGAACTTAACAATGCTGAGGGCTGCATGGTGAATCAGAAAGCCAGAAACCAACAGCTAGATGGTGCAGAGGATAGAGCACTAGACCTGGAGTGGGGAAGATCTGTGTTCAAGTCTGGTATCAGATACTTACTACCATGTTTCCCCAATAATAAGACCTATCCCGAAAATAAGCCCTCCCCTTACTGTGTAAGATTCCTCTAAAATAAGCCCTCCCCCGAAAATAAGCCCTATTGAGATTGCTACTGTAGTGAAGGTGATCCCCTGCACTACACGCTACATTACGGTACCCCCTGTATGCACCCTTCCCCCCCCCCCCGTGAAACGCACGCCGCGCTTCGAGCTGCATCCAATCAGAGCTATAGCAGTGAGTGTGTCATCCTGTTCTTCCCCAGTGATTTGCTTATTGAATAAAGGTACATTTTTTTGTTCACATTTATCTGTTTATTAAAATTGCTGTCAATGTTCATTAAAATAAGCCCTCCCCTGAAAATAAGCCCTCTGGTGTTTTTCTGTCCAAAAAATTAATAAGACAGTGTCTTATTATCGGGGAAACACTGTAGCTGTGTGACCTTGGGCAAGTCATTTAACTTGTGTTTGCCTTAATACACTGGAGAAGAAAATGGTAAACCACTGAAGCATCCTTGCCAAGAAAACCCCATGGACAGTATGGTCCTGGGGTCATAAACAGTTTGACAGCCTGAACAATAATGAGCAACAGATATTACCATTATCTATGTTATATTTTTATTTTGTTAAGTATCTCCCAATTATGTTTTTTTTGCTTTTTTTTTTGGAGGGCAATTGGGGTTAAGTGACTTGCCCAAAGTCACATGGCTAGTAAGTGTTAAGTGTCTGAGATCACATTTGAATTCAGTTCTGACTCCTGACTCCAGGGCCGGTACTCTGTTCACTGCGCCACCTCGCCACCCCTCCCAATTATATTTTAATCTGGTTTGTGGTACTCTGAGGGCCTTGAGTTTGACACTTCTACTCTAAACAACTCTCTAAATTGCAGGGAAGGTACCAACCTGCATTTGTATAATTTGCATTGTGCCCACGAAGTCTCAGGGTCCTCTGGGACCCCTAAAGCTGTTTGATCACGTCCCGATCAATAAATGCCAGTGACTCCCTATCACCTCCAGGATCAAACACAAAGTCCTCCCTTTGGTTTCAAAGCCCCTTTGAAACCTGGCCCACCTGTCCACCTTTCCAGGCTTCCTATACCTTATACCCTGACATTCCACCATTCCACTGATGCTGGGTCCTTGCTGTTATTGTCAACCCCCTACCTTTGTATATTCTTTAAATTTAATCTTGTATCCACTAGAACATGGCAGCTAGGTGGTGCAGTGGATAGAAAGCTGGGCCTGGAGTCAGGCAGACCTGGGTTCAAATCCTGCTACAGACCCTCCCTAGCTGGGTGACCTTGGGGAAGTCACTTAACCTTGTTTGCCTCAGTTTCCTCATATGTAAAATGAGCTGGAAAAGGAAAGTGTAAACCGCTCCAGTATCTTTGCGAAGAAAACCTCAGATGGGGTCATGAAGAGTCAGACTGGACTGAAACTACTCAACGACATTCTTGAATGGCCCTGGTGAAATGTAAACTCCTTGAGGGAAGGTACTATTTTTGTAGTTGTATTTCCAGCTCTTAGTACAGTGCTTGGCACTAGTAGGTTCTAAAGATGTTTGTTGAATTGAATTGGAGGAATCAGGAGCCAGGAGCTCCTGCAGGAGCTGGCAGCTTTCCTTCATCACTAGGGTTTCCTACAGAAAGTCTGACTAGAGCAGAAGTGGGCAGCCTGCTGCCTCGAGGTCACAGGTTCCCCACCCCTGGACTAGAGGTCATGTGAGGTGAGTGATGGGGCACCTTCTGCTGACCTCATTTCCCTATTGCCTCCACTTGACCCCCACTCCATGTTTGGAGATAGACTAGGCAGATGCCACCCCCCCACCCACTCCCCAAGACTATGTCGACTCTCAACTCTTCTCTCTCTCTCTTTTTTTTTTTTTGCTTTTTGGAGGGACAGTTGGGGTTAAGTGACTTGCCCAAGGTCACACGGCTAGTAAGTGTTAAGTGTCTGAGATCGGATTTGAACTCAGGTCCTCCTGACTCCAGGGCCAGTGCTCTATTCACTGAGCTACCTAGCCACCCCAACTCCTCCTCTCTTGATTACTATGATTCCAAGTTGCTCATTGCTGATGCAAACAGCCTTATCCTCTTACTCCACCAACTACCTGAACCCCATTTCCTTCTTTGACCCTGTGCTCTTCTGCCAGCCAACATTATCAATAAGCACTTGCTACTAGCCAGGCAGTGAATTGTGTTAAGCACCAAGAATACAATGACAAATATAAAATAACCCAGGCCTTCAGGGATCTCTGACCTTTTCTTCTGTTGTGCAGTCTGGAACCCACCCTAGTGAACCAACTCCCCTTTTCCTCTTCTGCCTTTGTCCCACTTATAGCCTGCATTATCTTGAGCCAGTTGCTTAGCTTTCTTGGGCCTCAATTTCCTCACCTGTAAAATGGGAGGGTTGTCCTAGATGGCCTCTGAGGCCCCTTCAGCTCTAGATCTAGAATCCTATGATCTTTCCATATTCTTTTGTTCACGGAAGCCTGACTCCCTCCAGAAGACCCTTGACTTTCCTCTCCATCATCAAGTAGGTGAGACTTCTTCTCTCATGCCCCCTCACCCATGGGGCAGGAGGAGGAGCTGACAGACTAGCTACTCCTTCCTGCCACTTCCCAAACCTTCCTCTGCCACCATCACTCAGCAACCTATCCACTTTTGAGCTTCACCCCCATCTTCTTCTATCCCCCAGTACAGATCCTTCTGGCAGTCATCTCTCAGCAACCAGACTGATTTATCAACAAGCATGTATTAAGTGCCTATTATGTGTTAAGTACTGTAGATAGAAAAACACACACATGAAAAAGAGATGGGAATAATACACCTTGTTCACATTTGGGCACATAGTAGGTACTTCACAAATGCTTGTTGGTTAACTGATTGATTAACAGAGAAGCATAACCCCCGGGGAAGGTGGGTTACCTCAGAGAAGCTCATCAAGGAGGGGTGAGGGGAAGGGTATTAGGACAGGTCTCTTGAAGGAGGCAGCAAGTCAGCCAACCCTTGAAAATTTCCAGGGGGTTCCAAGAAGCAGAGGTGAGGAGGTAGAATATTCTCCCTCTTTTCTGGAGGAGTTCAGTATCTATATCACAACCTTCTCTGTTCCAGCCTCTTCTATTTGTATAGAATACATAGTGATGTCTTGCAATAAGCTGGCCTCCAAGTTCAGCACCTTCCTCAGCTCCTAAGCTGGCCCTTCACTCCATTCCTCAGCCACTCATAAGGATGGTCTAGTCTTTAACCCCAGCATCACTTGGTCAGTGATCTCTGTGGCTGATTCTGTAGTCTGCATGCAGCTAGCTGAAGCTCTCACTGCTGCCCCCAAGCCAGTTAAGACTCAGAAGCTAGGGTATCATTGTCTTCTCCATTACCTTCCTGAGTGTTATCAAAATTGCTGCCTGCAGGCTAGGCCTTGCTGCCAAGTTCAATGTCTCCATGCTGTTTTTACTGCCAGTGGCAGGACATCATTGCTTTTCTATTATCTACTGCTTCTGGTGCTGTCCAATGGACTGCCAAGAGTCAGGGGACTAATACCTTCTCATCTTCTTCAGCCTTTCAAAGGGAAGATATTGCACCAGGTCCCATAATGTTGGTTAGTTGTTTGAACCTCAGAGTTGGAAGAGAGCCTGGAGACCATCTAGTCCAGGGTGGGTCCAACCCTATGCCTGAACATGGATCCTTCTACAATGTCCCAAACATATGCTCATCCAGCCTTGGATCGAAGGCCTTCTTTGAGAGGGAACCCAGTACTTCCCAAGGCAGTCCATTCCACTTTTGAACAGCTTTGATTATTAGGTAGTTTTCCCTTACCTCTCCCTAAATCTGCATCTCTGTAATTTTCACTCACTGTTCCTTGTTCTGCCTGCTGAGGCCCAGCAGAATTAGTGAAAACTGTTTTCCTTGAGAGATGCTTTCAATTATTTGAAGACAGTTATTGATGCTGACCTAACTCTTTTCTTTTCCAGTTTTTTTTCCAATGTTTTCTAAACATTCTCCATTCCTTCAATCAATAAACATTTATTAAGCATTTACTATATGCCAGGTACTATGCTAAGACCTAGGGACACAAAAGAGGCAAAAGACAGTTCTTGCCCTCAAGGAGCTTACAATCTAACGGGTGAGACTACATGCAAACAAATATATACAAAGCAAGATATATTCAGGATAAATAGGAAATAATTAACAGAGTTAAGTACTGGAATTAAGAGGGGTTGGGGAAGGATTTTAGTTGGGACTTAAGCCAGGGAGATGAGTAGGTAGAAGAGAGGAGGGAAGAGAGTTCCAGGTATGGGGGACATCCAGAGAAAATGCTTAGAGTTGAGAGATGGAGGGTTATTATTTGTGGAACAGCCAGGAAGGCAGTTTCACTGGATTAAAGGCTACATGGCAGGGAGTAAGATGTAAGAATACTGGAAGGGTAGGAGGCTAAGTTATGAAAGGCCTTGAATGCCAAATACAGCATTTTGTATTTGCTCCTGGAGGCAACAGGAAGCCAATGGAATTTGTTGAGTTGGGGTGTGTGTGACATGATCGGACCTGCAATTTAGGAAAATCACTTTAGTGGCTAGAGGATGGACTGGAGTGGGGAGAGACTGAGGCAGATGGACCCACCAGCAGGCTATTATGATAATCCAGGCATGAGGGCCTGCATTAGAATGGTAGTTGTGGTAAAGGAGAGAAGGGGGCATGTTTGAGAGATGTTGCAGAGGTAAAACTGGTTGGCCTTGGCAATAGATTGAAGAAGGGGGTGGTGAGAGATGGTAAGGAATCCAGGAGGCCTCCTAGGTTGTGAGTCTGAGGGACTGGGAGGATGGTGTTGCCTTCTCCAGTAACAGGGTAAGGAAGGGTGTAGGGGGAAAGATAATGAGCTCTATTTTGGACATATTGAATCTAAGATGTCTACTGAACATCTGGTTTGAGATGTTTGAGAGGCATTTGGAGATGTGAGACTGGAGGTCAGCAGAGGTTGGGGCAGGGTAGGTAGCTTTGAGAATCGTGAGCATAGAGGTCATTAAATCCATGGGAGCTGATGAACTCACCAAGTGAAATTGTATAGAGGTACTAAAGGACAGAACTCTGAGGGATGCCAATAGTTAGAGGGCATGATCTGGAGGAGAATCTAGGAAAGAAGACAGAGAATGAGTGGTCAGATAGGTTGAGGAAAACCAGGAAGGATTCGTGTTTCAAAAACCTAGACAGAAGAGAGTATTAAGGAGGAGAGAGTGATCAACAGTGTCAAAAGTTGCAGAGAGGTCCTTCAATCAATACTCAAAGACCTTTCATTATCTTGTCCTTCTTCTGGATTCTGTTTAGATGGTCAATGTCCTTAAAATATGGCTTCTACAACCAAAACCTTTGCCTTCTCACTGCTAATGCCTTGCCATACCTTGACATGGATGACCACCACCATGTTCCCTTTTCCATCCTGTGCCCATACTACTAAAAGATGAAGGAAGTCATGTAGCTTGTACTAAATGGATCCATCACAAACCCATGGTACCTGATTCCAACTGGGTGCTCACTATTGTAAAAGCTATCATTTTATTCTTTCCTACGTGACCCCCTATCACACACCCTTCTCCTCCAATGTCTATCCCAAAATTTCTCTCTCCAAGCCTCATAGTTCTCCCTCTCAGTAGAGTGGCACGTCTCTTTCTTTACTGAGAAAGTCAAATATCCATCATGTGCTTCCCCTTTTCCCTACTCCATACCTCAAAACCATTCTATGTGATCCCCTATTTTCTACTTCTTTGTCTTAGTCTCTGAGGAAGAGGTTAGTCAAGACCAACCCTTGTCCTTATACCCCTGATCCCATGTCTCAGCTGGGAGCTCATCACTTCAAACACCACCTCTCCCCACCAATTGCCTCCTTCTCTGTGCCTGCAAATGCTTTCAGTTCTCCCCATTTCACTTGACCCTGCCCTGTCCTCAGGCTGAGGTCCTATGTCTTTCCTTTTTCGCTGACAAACACCTGGAAAGCTGCTTATACTTGTTGCATCTCTTTCTTTGCCTCCCACTCATTTCTCAACTCCTTGTAACTTGGATTCCGATCCTACTCATTCATTGGAACCACTGTCTCCAAGATTACTCATAACTGCTAGATCCAGTGATCTTTCTTCTCAGGACTTTCCAGGTTGTCATTATATTTGGAAAACTCCTTAACCCTGCCTTCTCTCCCGTTCTCACTGAGTTTGGCTCCACCACCCACTCCCTCCATTCCTTATCTTCTGCTCTCCCCTTTCCCATCGTGTCCTCTGGGACCTTGTTCTACTGTATCTTTTTAGAAAAATCATTTATTGATGTTTTTGTTGTTGTGTGGATCATTTACCACCCAACTTCCCCAGATGGAGCTCTTTCTTGTGGCAAAGAAAAACCACCAAGATAAAGTATCCTATGGAGAAATGTCCTTTTCTTACAACATATACAAGGACCCAGTAGTTGCACTGTCTGTATCATTATCTCTTCAGCAGGACCTTCTCAGGATTTCTGTTACTTAGAGATTAACTTCTTTTATTGATATTTCCACTTATATTACTTTAGTTGTTTAGTTTTCTTGATTCTGTTTAACATCCTTCCCCTACATCCTTTATCAAAAACTCTCTTGCATCCTTGGTCTCTTCCTCTTACTGCTGGACCATTTCTCTGCTCAAACATCTTCAGTGGCTCCAAAATTCAAATTTCTCAACCTGGCATTTAAAGCCCTCTACAATCTTATTCTAAATACCTTTCCCATTCTTATTTCCCATTTCTTTCCTGAGCACACTTTATATTCCAGCCAAACTGGACCACTAGTTCTACCCCAAACCCAACGTTCCATCTCTATGATGTCACAGGCCCTCTCTTGTGCCTGGAATGCACTCACTCTTCATCTCCATCTCCTTCAAGGCTTGCCTCAGGTGCTGTTTCCTGTGGGAAGCTTTCTGTACCCTTCCAAATAGCTATTGCTTTCTTCTTCCTCAAACAACTTTGTATTTATTTCTGTACGTGTTATGTACCTCCACCCCATCCCCCAAAAGGATGTTAGCTCTTTGAAGATGGGGACTTTCACTTAGGTCTTTTGTGTTCCTTTTGGTTGCCGTTGCTGTGGTTTTTGATCCTTCATTCTCTCCCACAGTCCAATAGAGTCTCCTGGGCAATGTTGTTTTCCCTCCCGTACTTGTGACTTCATCAGTGGGGAATTCCCAGTGCAGAAACTCAAAACTTCTTCCACCAGTGATGATTTGCAACTCACTTTTTTTTTAAAGATAAATTTTTGTTATCTTTTGGTTTTATATTACTTAAAATGCCCACTGGAAATTCCTCCCCTTGAGAAGCTAGATGGTACAGTGGATAAAGTGCCTGTCTTGGAGTCAGGAAGACTCATCATCTTCCTGAGTTCAAATCCAGCCTCAGACACTTACTAGCTATTCTACCCTAGTCAAGTTACTCAATCCTGTTTGCCTCAGTTACCCCATCTGTAAAATGAATTGGGGAAAGAAAAGGCAAACCACTCCAGTATCTTTGCCAAGGAAATCCCAAATGGGGTTATGGAGAAAATTTCCCCTTAAGGGGCGGCACAGTGAGTAAGAGCACTGGCTCCAGAGTTGGGATGACCTGGGATCGAATCTGGGCTCTGATACTTTGTGCCACACCCAGAAATAACTGTCCATGTAATCTTGAGCAAGTTATTTAACCCCAATTGCTTTAAAAAAAAAAATAAAAAAATTTCCCCTTAATCTCTCTCTTCTTCTTCCCATAAAACAGAGAACTACAAAGAATTTTTTTAAAGAAATAGAATAGAAAAAAATTCAGCATAATCAACCAATCAATCCATTCAAAAAAATCTGAAAACATATCTGATGTTCCATAGCCATGGACCACTTGCCTCTACAAAGGAATGGAGGAAGGTATCTTCTCATGTCTTTCTTTTGGGACTCTGCTTCCTTCCCTTTGCATCAGTTCACATAAGTCTTTTCAGGCTTTTCTGTATTCATCATATTTGTCTTTTTTTACTGCATAGTTATCATCATCATCGTCATCATCAGTTCAGTCGTTTTTCAGTTGAGTCCAACTCTTTATGACCCCATTTGGAGTTTTCTTGGAAGAGATACTGAAGTAGTTTGCCGTTTTCTTCTCCAGTTCACTTTACAGATGAGGAAACTGAGGCAAACAGGGTTATATAGCTAGGGTCATATAGCTAATAAGTGTCTGAGTCCAGAACTCTGTAAGATGAGTCTTCCTGACTCCAGGCCCAGCAGTCTGTCCACTGAGCCACCCAGCTGCCCATCATCATCATCATCATCATCATCATCATCATCATCATCACAATCATGCTAATCACAGCTCACATTTATATAGTACCTACTATATAAATATAATATAAATATAGGCACCGTACTAAGTGATTTACAAATGTTATTTCATGGGGTGGCTGGGTAGTGCAGTAAATAGAGCACTGGCCCTGGAGTCAGGAGGACCTGAGTTCAAATCCGGCCTCAGACACTTGACACAGTTTACTAGCTGTGTGACCTTGGGCAAGTCACTTAACCCCAATTACCCTCCAAAAACAAAGCAAAACACAAATGTTTTTTCATTTGATCCTCACAACAGCCCTGGGAAGAAGGAGCTATTGTTAGTCCGATTTTTCAGATGCAGACAGAGACATTTTGCAGACAGAGGTTAAGTGACTCATCCAGGATCACACAGCTAGTATCTAATGATATCCACAGTGTCTCATCATATCCATGCACCACAATTTGTTTAACCATTTCCCCAAAGACAGTCATCTACTTTGTTCTAGTTCTTTGCTCCCACAAAAAGTGCTACTAGAAATATTTGGGTATATACAGGGATTCTCTTCTTATCAATGACCTTTTGGGGTATATGCTTAGTATTGGAATCTTTGGGTCAAACATTTTAGTCATTTATTTGTTTAATTCCCAATTTCTTTCTAAGCCGGTTAATATAATATTATATAAAATATAATAATAAATAATATATGATATTATAATAATATAATTCATAGCTCCACCAAGAATGCAGGAGTGTGCCTATCTTTCCACCACCTTTCTGATCTTGCCTATTCCCATCTTTGGTCATCAAAGAACTTCTCAGTTTGCTGGGTATAAGGTGGAACCTCAAGGTTGTTAGAGCATTGAAAGGTTATGTGACTAATCCAGGGTCACCCATGGGGTCAAAGATATAAAACTAGAAGGGATCTTTGAATCCAGTCTCTTCATTTTACAGATGGGGAAACTGAGGCACAGAGGTTATGTGACTTGTCCTCAGTCACACAGTTAGCACATGTCAGAGACAGGTCATCTTGATTCCAAGGCCAGCTCTCTTTCCTCTAGGCCTGAAAGTTTCTTATCTTGTACACAGTAAGAACTTCGTAGAAGTTTATTGAATTAAAACTGAACAGACTTTTTATCATATTTCTCTTTATACACATCCCTTCTCCCTCTCTTAATTCTACCTCAGACCCTAAGTTCTGGGAGAACAGATTTGTTTTATCTTTGTATTCCCAATCCCCTGCATAAACTATGTGCTAGGCACATGGCAATTACTGAATAAATTGAGCTGCTTAATAAAGAATTCAATGAATGAATCAAATTGGAGTGGTGGTGGCAATGAGGGACCTTATCTACCCTGTAACAAACAAGGGTGACCAGGGGAGCCCCATGATCTGCAGATCTAGGACCCCTCCCATGGAACTACGCATTTATACTCTGAGCCATTTCAGTATGGGACAAACTCAGTGAAGAACTGAACTGAATGGAGACATTAGAGGTAGCTAGGTGGTGGGTTCTTGAGTTCAGTCCCTGAGTTCCTACCTCAGACACTTACTAGCTGTGTGACCCTGGACAAATCATTTCACTCTGTTTGCCTCAGTTTCCTCATCTGAAAAATGAGCTAGAGAAGGAAATGGCAAACCACTCCAGTGTCTTTGTCAAGAAAATCCCAGATGGGGTCATGAAGACTCAAATGCAACTGAAAAATGTTCCAAATAGTGTTAGGAAAATCAAGGGAAGATGAAGCTTGTTCATACTGGGCCATCAGGAATCTGGAGCAGCCCAAGGGATGGTATGGGCTTATAGCTGGGACAAGGTAAGGAGGGATGCCCCATATTGCCTAGCGGGTAGTGTGGATGAACTAAAGAGATTGTGGGATTTGGAATCCTGGCACATGAGTTCAGATCTGTTTGCTGCTTATTGTCACAAGCTCTGGCAGCCTCAGTTTCTTTCTCTGAAAAATGCAGTGGTTGGAGTAGATGATTTCCAAGATCACTTTTAGGTCAACATCTTTGATCCTGTTAGAAAATGGATTAAGTGTTTTTGTGCCCTGGACCTCTTGGCAGTTTGGTGAAGTGTATAGGCCCCTTCGCAGAATAAGGTTTTTAAATAATTTAAGGAAATGCTAAATTTCAGTTAGAGGATAGTTAAAATAAAATGTGTCATTTCAAAAACCAAATTTTCAGACCCCCTGAAATCAGAGTGATTGAAGAAGACTCCTGGGCAGCCACCATAGTGGAGAGCCCTAGACCTGATCCTGGCTCTCCCTGGCCTTGCTCTGTAACCTTAGACAAGAGCTTCTTCACCTTCTCTGACCTTCTTCAGTTTCCTCTTCTACAAAAAGGAAAGGTCTGGGAATAGACTGGAGGATCCCTAAAGTACCTTTCAGCCCCAACATTCTGTGATTTCAGGATGAGTTGGGTCCCAGTGGGAAGGTCCTTCAGAACCTGGTCTCTAGTGGGTCTCCAGGGAGTGCTGGAAAATTCCATCAGTAACTGCTATAAAGAGGGTTTCAGCCTGGGCTGGTGACTGTGGACCAGCTGTAGATTAAGCCTGGTCAAGTTTTGCAAAAGCTTTTTCTCCAACTAGGAGCCAATTGGCTGAAGGAAGTGGCCTTCGAGGAGGTATAGATGTGCCTTCCTTGTGGGAAGGCTGGAGTCTTCAGAGGCCAGTGGACTTCAGTCCTGCCATGAACTGTGGGCGACCCTTTCCTTTGGTTAGTGGTGTAATCATGATGGGAGGGCAGGGGACTTGGGATGCAGGGAGGTCGAGTTCTCACCCTTCCTAAAGGCAACAGGATATGTCAGGAACACTGGTTCTAAGCAGGGGTTCTTAACCTGGACTCTGTGGACTTGGCTTTGTAAAAATATTTTTAGAATTGTGCTTCAATAGAATTAGTTTCCTTTGCTATCTTATGCTTTTTATTCTATACATTTAAGAATGTGATTCTGACAAGGGTCTATGGACTTCAGCAGACTGACTGCTGAAGGGAACCAGGATATGAAAAATGTAACCAAGGCTTGTTCTAGAGTTGAAAGAGTTGACCCTGCGTGCATGACCTTACGCCAGTCACTTCCACCTTTTCTGTGGAAGTTCTAACATGGCCTCTGGGATCTCTTATAGGTTTAGATGTAGGATCCTAGGAATCATGTGACAAGTTACCTTCCCTGAGGTGTAGTCAGGCAACCTCTGGACCTGGGGCCCAGGAACCCCTGCCTGCCCCCAGCTTGAAGATTTTCCTCCATACACAGCAGTTTGTGACTTTGACGTAAACTTCAAAGGCCTAGTTGCTCCCTCCACGTCTGGGTGGGTGGTTTTCTCTTTCTGTCGTCTTTTCTTTCCTGTCTTCCGTATCAAGGAAATAGGTCACATTTCAGAGAAACCAGTCTACAAGCAGATTCGTTGACAGAGAGTGGTAGCTAGGGGCAGTGGTGGCTGGGCCTAGACTCTGTCCTCTAACTGCCTTCCCCACCCTGAGGCCTTGGCACCCAGGGTGGCCTTTTCCTCCATGGAACTTGGTCCTCCAAGGGACTGAAGAAGACTGACAGAGGCAAGGAAATCTGCTTCCCTGGGCCTAGTGCCTCTGGAACTTACACAGGTGAGTCTTTTCCTTATTTCTGACCCCTGCTTCTGGTGGCTGTCCTAGACTGTTCAGGGTAAGGGATGCTCTGGGAGTTTGGAGAGAGGAGGCCCAAACTCACCACAAGTCATGGTGGTGACTCCCTCTTCCTGCAACTTAGGGATCACGCCTCAGCCTTGAGTAACTCAGCCTCATGGTCCCCAGGCAAGAAAGAGAAAGAAAGAGACATTGGGTGCTAGCCGGCATTTTGGGGAAGGGGGGGTTATTTTTCCCAGGGCCTAGAATTCCCCAGCCCAGGTTGTTGGAGTGGTGGGCCAGCCTTTCCTCTAGCTCCTTGTGTACTCTAAGCAGGGATGTCAGGAAATGGTCCGGGAGCAGTCAGACTGAGGGGCTAGGGATTGGTGAATTTAAGGGATAGATTTAGGGACAGTTAGACCAGGGGATAAAAGCATTGCTAGGCTAGATGTGTTGCAGGAATATCAAACCATTGGCTAGCAGGATTGTCAGACTGGGTATTTCAGGGATGGCCTGGCTAGGGCTTGAGTGGGAGGTGGTCAGCCTGTAAGCTCTTGGAATGGTCATATTGGGGCCTTGGGAGAGGGATTGGGGGTAAGAGGATGATCAGACCATGGAGTCAAAGCGATAACTAGACTGGAGATTGGGGCACATTCACACTAGGCAGTTTAGGGCATGGTTAAGCTGGAGTGATTTGGTGTGGTCACATTGGGAAGATGGGGAACAATTAGACTGTGGATAAGGTCAGACTAAAGAGCCTAGGGTAGACACATGGAGGGGCCAGAGTACTATTAGACTAGGGAATTCAAGAGACAGTCACATTGAGGTTCCAAAAGTGAGTTAGACCTGGGAGTTAAGGATATAGTCAGACCGGGGAGTCAGGAGACAGATAAACTGAACGCTCAGACTAGGGAACTGAGAGGCGTTCAGACTGGGGGGCTCAGGGGGATGGTCAGATAGGAAAGGGAGTGTATGATTAAGCTGCAGTTTGACAGGACAGTAGGACTGGGAGGGGTGTTGAGACATTTGGACCAAGACGGGCCTGTATGAATTGGTTTCTCACTTTCCAACTCTGCATTTAGGACCTTTTCTCTTTGTGGGAAGGAACTGGAAAACCCCCCACCCTTTGTCAGTTCTGCTCCAGCATCTTAAACACCATCAAGTAAGTAATTTCCCTGGGCCAAGCTGGGAAAACTCCTTTAGGGGAGTTAAAGGTACAGACTGGGGCAGTTAGTGGAGATAATGATGGTGAGTACAGAGCATTGGGGGGAGAGGGGCAATGTCCAGCGGTGAAGATGATATTTTTAACATCTCATATTAGCACCCAGGGCTGAGAATGATGGTGCTGACACAAGGGTGGGGAACCTGTGGCCTCGCCACCACATGTGGCTCTCTGGTTCCTCCTGTGCAGCCCCTTGACTGAATCCAAGTTTTCTGAACTCTGGATTCAGTCAAAGGCCCTCACTCAAGGACTTAGAGGGCTGCATGTGACCTTGAGGCTATAGGTTCCTCATCCCTGTCAACTAAGAGTTCCCACTGGGGAACAGATCTAGGCATTGAGGAAAGCCTTTTCATAGTCCATCAGCTGGAGCGAGATGAGCCTGGACCAGAGACAATTATTCTTCACTCTACTCCTTTTCTTCTTTTTTTTGGAAGGCAATTGGGGTTAAGTGACTTGCCCAAGGTCACACGGCTAGTTTTTGTGTTAAGTGTCTGAGGCCAGATTTGAACTCAGGTCCTCCTGACTCCAGGGCCAGTGCTCTATTCTACTCTTTTTCATATGAATGAAAGCAGTGCTTTTTCCTGTGTCCCTAGGTCTATTCTTAGCCTCTGGAATGAGCCTTTGCATTCCTTAGTTTCCCCCTCCTCCTCTTCTTTCTCTTCTCTCTCCTAAGAATAATAATAATAATATAAAAGGAGGAAAAGGATTGATAGATGTTCTCAGAGTACATTATAAACAGGTTAAAAATGGGTAGAAATTCTTCTAGAACATATATTAAATAGGACATATCTTCTAGAACATATATCAGATCCTTGAAAGTAGGAATATATTTTGCCTCTTTGTGTAATCCCCCATAAAATAAGTAAAATAGTTCCTGCCCAGTCTTCAAGGAGATTATATTTTAATGAGGGAAGAAAACACATAAAAAATAACTGGAAAAGGAAAGGGTTGGGGTGGGGATGGGAATGTCATGGCCAAGAACTGCCTGGATGCCTAGCTCAGGACAAGATGAGGGGAAAGCCCATTTATTAGAGCCCAGCTTCTCAGGGGGCAGATTATGCCAGGAAATAGTAGAAACATCTCAACATTTTGCTATGGGATGCAGGTTAATAACTATTGAATATCTGGAAAAAAGAGAGACACGATCAGGTGGCCAAAATATTGGAAGTTCCCTATCTTTTGTATGCCAATAGACAAATCTCCATGCTACAACTACTGATCCCAAAATATTATTGAGAATTCAAGAACAAACTGTACTGGAAATAGAAACTGTGCTGCAATAAAAAAATTGTTCTAAGAAAGCATTTTTCTTTTATTACAAATTGCTTAGGTGATGACCCAATCTTTCATGCTATGACTTTGATTGATTTAAGGAGGTGTACAGGCCCTGTTTCTCAGTTTCTAATGTTGGATTCCATCTAGAAGTATTTTTACCTAGTTAAGGTAGGAGAGGTTAAAAAAAAGGGGGGGGGTGATTTCAACCCCATCCTTGGATAGGAATAGATATCTCTGGATAAAAAGACAAAAATTGTGTGTGCAAAATACAAAAAATGCCTCCGGTCATCAAGAAACTTAACTTCTAACTGGTAAGACGCCAGACACATCTCTCTCTCTTTCTCCATACATACATATACATCCATTATATATGTATATATATATATGTATATAATATGTGTATCTATACATATATAAGAATGTCTGGTATCTCGCCAGATAGAATATATGTGTATATATACACACGTGCACACACATGTATGCTGCACATATATGTGTATATGTGTGCATGGGATGCATACACACATGCATATATACACACATACATATATGTACACACAAATATTTATATGGGGTAGGAAAAGTCTTCTGTAGAAGGATGTACTTATGTTGAATCTTGTAGGAAAGTAGGATAATGGGAGGTAGAGATGAGGAGGTAGAGCATTCTAGGCATGAGTGACTGCAAAACTGCAGAGATAGGAAGTGGAGGGTAGTTTGTAAAGAATGTAAATAGACCTACATGAGTGAATAAAAATCAGGAGACAAGGATGACTTGGAGATTTTGAAATCAGGGGACTGAAAGTAGAGTGCCTTCTATAATGATTGGGAGCTTTGAAAGAGGGGTCAGTAAGGGCCGTTGAGGGATTAAAGGTCATTGTGAAGATGAAGAATAGGTGTAAGAGGAGTAAGGTCCAGGGAGAGATGGAATGAAGATAAAATAACTTCAGAATTATTTAAATATGGAATGCTTCACAATTTTACATGTTGTCTTTGAGAAGGAGCCATGCTAATCTCCTCTGTATATTCCTGTTGTAGTATATGTGCTGCTGAAATAAGCATTATTTCAGAATTCTTGATCAAGGAAGTGGAACATTTGTGGGTGATGGTGAGATTATTGAAAGAGATGAGAGCAAGTTAATAATAAATATAATAAGAGCTAACATATGGAACTTTTGGGGAGTTCTTTTTAAAAAAAACTTATTTAATATCTTATTTTTCTCTAATTACTTTAAAAACAATTTTTACATTCTTTTTTCTTCAAATTCTAAGTTTCAAATTATCTCCCTCCCCCCCACCCCAATTGAGAAGGCAAGCAATTTGAGATAGGTTATACATGTGTGGTCATGTAAAACACATTTCCATATAAGTCATTCCATGAAAGAAAACACAGAGGAAAAAACCCCAGAAAAATAAAGTAAAGAAAAAGTATCTTTGATCTGCATTCAGGTTCTACTAGTTCTTTCTCTGGAGATGGGAAGCACTTTTCATTGTAAATCCTGCAGAATTGTCTTGGATCATTGTATTGCGGAGAATAGCTAAGTTATTCGTGGTATGTCATCATACAATATTGCTGTTACTGGGTACAATGTTCTCTGGGTTCTGCTTATTTTACTTTGCATCAATTCATGTAAGTCTTTCCATGTTTTTCTGAGAACATCTTTCTCATCATTTCTTCCTTCCTTCCTTCCTTCCTCCCTCCCTTTCTCCCTTCCTCCCTCCCTCCCTCCCTCCTGCCTTCCTTCCTTTCTTTCTTTCTTTCTTTCTTTCTTTCTTTCTTTCTTTCTTTCTT
>NW_027185588.1:3289264-3321282 GCF_028583685.1 Petaurus breviceps papuanus | reverse complement strand
CTTTCTTTCTTTCTTTCTTTCTTTCTTTCTTTCTTTCTTTCTTTCTTCAGGAGGGAAGGCAGGGCAATTGGGGTTAAGTGACTTGCCCAAGATCACACAGTTAGTAAGAGTTAGGTGTCTGAGGCCATATTTGAACTCAGGTCCTCTTGACTCCAGGGCCAATGCTCTATTCACTGCACCACCTAGCAGCCCCTTCATCATTTCTTAAAGCACAATAATATGCGATCACAACCATATACAGCTTGTTCAGTCATTCTCCAATTGATGGACATTTCCTCAATTTCCAGTTCTTTGCCACCACTAAAAGAGGTGCTATAAATATTTTTGCACACACAAGTCCTTTTCCTTTTTTTTTTCCTCTTTGGGATACCAGCCTAGTAGTGGCATTGCTTGGTCAAAGGATATGCATGATTTTATAGTCCTTTTATAGTTCCAAATTGTTCTCCAGTGTGGTTGAATCAATATACAACTTCACCAGTAGTACTTCAGTGTTTTAGTTTTCCCACATCCCTTCCAACATTTATCATTTTCCTTTTCTGTCATATTAGCCAATCTGACAGGTGTGAGGTAGTAGCTCAGAGCTATTTTAATGTGCATTTCTCTCATCAATAGTGATTCAGGCCATTTTTTCATATTACTACAGATAGTTTTGATTACTTTGTCTGAAAACTGCCAGTTCATATCCTTTGACCATTTATAAATTAAGGAATGACTTTTATTTCTATAAATTTGACTCAGTTTTCCATGTTTGAGAAATGAAGTCTTTATCAGAGAAACTCACTGTAAAGTTTTTTTTATGGTAATGATTACCAACTATGTATTTCCATCCATCCTATTTTCCCCCTGTTTATCCCACTTTCTCCTTTTACCCTGTCCATTCTCAAAAGTGTTTTGCTTCTGACTTATATCTCCTCCAAACTGCCCTCCCTTCTATCAGCTCCATCCTCCTCCCCCTTCTCTTATCCCCTTTCCTTTTTACTTTCCTGTATGGTAAGAGAGATTTCTTTTTTTTTCCTGGCAGCTTTTCCCTTTTATTTAACTCTTTCAGTCACATTATATTTTTTCCTCTTTTTTAAAAAAAAAATTTAATTTACGTCATTCATTTCCACAAGATTTTGAGTTACAAATTTTCTCCCCAATTTTCCCTACCCACCACCCCAAAACAGTGTTCTCACTGAATATCCCCTCCCCCAATCTGTTCTCTCCCATATCTTCTCCCATTCTTTGACTTTCCAGTAGGGCACGGTGGATCTCTATGCCCCAGTGCCTGTGTATCTCATTTCCCAGTTACATGTAAAATATTAATAATAATATGTATATATATATTTTTAAGCATTTGATTTTAAAACTTTGGATTCCAGATTCTTTCCCTTCCTCCCTTGTCACCCACTTTCACTGGAAAGATAAGCAATTCAATATAGGTTGTACACGAGTAGCTATGCAAAACATTTCCATAGTGGATATATTGTGGAAGACTGACTATATTTCCCTCTATCCTATCCCACCCCCACTTGTTCTATTCTCTATTTTGATCCTTTCCCTTTCCAAAAGTGGGAGCTTCCAACTTTCATCCCCCCCAGCCTGCCCTCCCTTCCATTCTCCCCCCTCTCTTCCCCTTCCCCTCTACTCTCCTATAGGTTGAGATACCCTATTTAGTGTATGTCATTCCCTCCCTAAGCCAAATTCAAAGAGAATAAGGTTGACCCATTCCCTTTTGCCTTCCTGTTCCTCCCATCCACTGTAACAATTTTCTCTTGCCTCTTCTATATGAGATAATTTACCCCATTCTGTCTCTCCCCATTTCCTCTCATTATATTCCCCTCTCACCGCTTATTTTCATCTTTTAAGTATCATCCCTTCCTATTCAATTAGTCCTGTGCCTATGTATACCTGTAGAGACATATATACACACACTCACATATGTATTCATATGCCCATATACCTTCATATATAGACATATATGTATGTATACATATATACATATACATGCATGCACACATATATACATTTCTATTCCCTTCAGCTATTCTCATACTGAGAAAAGTTTCATAAGTTACAATTATCATTTTTTCCATGAAGGAATATAAGTAGTTCAGCTTTGATAAGTTCCTTATGATTTCTTTTCCCTGTTTACCTTCTCAAGCTTCTCTTGCTTCTTGTATCTGAATGTCAAATTTTCTATTCAACTCTGGCTTTTTCATCAAGAATGCTTGAAAGTCTTCTATTCCACTGAATGACCATATTTCCCCCTGGAACATGATACTCAGTTTTTCTGGGTAGGTGATTCTTGGTTTTAATCCCAGATCCTTTGACCTCTGTAATATCATATTCCAAGCCCTTCAATCCCTCAATGTGGAAACTGCCAGGTCCTGAGTTGTCCTGATTGTGTTTCCACAATATTGACATTGTTTCTTCCTGGCTGTTTGTAATATTTTCTCCTTGATTTGGGAATTCTGGAACCTGGCTATAATATTCCTAGGAGTTTTCTTTTTGGTATTTTTTTCAGGAGGTGATTGGTGGACTCTTTCAACCTCTATTTTGCCCTCTGGTTCTAAAACATGAGGACAATTTTCCATGAGAATTTCCTGAAGGATGATTTCTAGGTTCTTTTTTTGATCATGCCTTTCAGGTAGTCCAATAATTTTAAAATTATCTCTCCTGGATCTATTTTCCAGGTCAGTGGTTTTTCCAATGAGATATTTCACATTGCCTTCTATTTTTTTATTTGTTTGGATCTGTTTAAAAATATCTTGATTTCTCAATAAAGTCACTAGCATCCATTTGCTCCAATCTAATTTTTTACAAAGCAATTGGGGTTAAGTAACTTGCCGAAGGTTATACGGCCAGTGTTTTTTGTGTGGGTCTTAAGTATCTGAGGCCGGAACCAATCCCAGGTCCTCCCGACTCTGGGGCCAGCACTCTTACTCACTGCGCCACCTAGCCACCCCTCCAATCTAATTCTGAAGGAATGATTCTCTTCAGTGAGCTTTTGAGATTCTTTTTCCATCTGGCAAATTTGGCTTTTTAAGGCATTCTCCTCATTGCCTTTTTGAGCCTCTTTTGCCATCTGAGTTAGTCTATTTTTTAAGGTATTATTTTCTTCAGTCAGGCTGTTGACTTTCATTTCATAATTTTCTTGCATGGTGTAGCAGCAAGCACCCCAAGCGTCCTCAGGGTTTGCAGCTACCACAGGTTCTTGGATCTGCTTTGTTAAAGGAAAGCAACTCAAAATGGGTTAACAAGCTTACTTTAATCAGTCAGACATATATCGTTTACCTTGTTCAGGAGAAAAGGTCAGCACCCTGAACCTCGAAGTATACAGGCATAATTATCAAGACAGAAACATCAAGTAGACAGATTTCCAAACTGTCCAACCATTACATCCATACCCAGTCAACATCTGGGTTTCCACATTCTGGGTTTTTCAAAGCCGGGGGACTCTCAACAACGGCTTCCCAGAATTCAGATCAAATCACAGAACACTTCTCAAAGTGAGTCCCAAAAACAAAGCTACACATCAGGGCTTATATAGCCTTCTCCTGGCTCAGAGAATGTAACAACCTTATTGATTCACTGGCCAATCAAGAAGTATCTACTGAAAAACAAGCCTCCCACCCCAGGCTCCAGGTGCACGTTAGCCTAGGGGCAGGGAAGATCTTTAAATCTGCATTTCCATTACACATGGTTCTCATTTCTCTTCCCAATTTTTCCTCCACTTCTCTTATTTGATTTGGTAAGATAGATTTCTACACCCAACTGAGTGTATATTATTCCCTCTTTGAGTCAATTCTGATGAGAGTAAGATTCATTTGCTCTCCTCCCCCTTTCCCCCATTTTCCCCTCCACTTTAAAATCTCTTTAGGTCTCTATGTCAGATAATTTATCCCATTCTACAGCTCCCTTTCCCCTTCTCCCACTGCATTCTTCTGTCTTATCCCTTAATTTTATTTTTTTAGATTATCATATCATCACATTCAGCTCACACCTCTGCTTTCTGTCTAGGTATATTCCTTCTAACTGCTCTAATGACGAGAAAGCTTTTAGTACTTGTAAATATCATTTTCCCATGTAGGAATATAAACAGTTTAACCTTATTGAATCCCTTATGATTTCTCTTTCCTGTTTGTCTTTTTATGCTTCTTTTGCATCATATATTTGAAAGTCAATATTTCTATTCAGCTCTGGTCTTTTCTTCAGGAAAGCTTGAAATCCTCTATTTCATGGAATGTCTATTTTTTTTCCCCTGAAGGATTATACTCAGTTTTGCTGGGGAGATGATCTTGGTTGTAATCCTACCTCTTTTGCCTTCTGGAATATCTTATTCCGAGCCCTGTAATCCTGTAATGTAGATGCTGCTAGACCTTGTGTTATCCTGGCTCTGGCTCCACCATATTTAGATTGTTTCTTTTTGGCTTCTTGCAGTATTTTCTCCTTGACCTGATAATTCTGAAATTTGACTATAATATTTCTGGGAGTTTTCATTTTGGGATCTCTCTCAGGAGATGATCGATGAATTCTTTCAATGTCTATTTTAGCCTATGGTTCTAGAATATCAGGGCAGTTTTCCTTGATAATTTCTTGAAAGATGATGTATAGCTCTTTTTAAAAATCATGGCTTTCAGGTAGTCTAATAATTCTTCAATTATCTCTCCTTTATCTATTTTCCAGGTTTTTCCAATCTTCTATTTTTTTCATTCTTTTAATTCTTTTTGATTATTTCTCGATGCATCATAAAGTCATTAGCTTCCCCTTACCCAGTTCTAACTTACAAAGAATTATTTCTTCAGTGAGCTTTTCACTCCTTTTCCATTTCACCAATTCTACTTTTTTTTTTTTAAAGCAATTGGGGTTAAGTAACTTGCTCAAGTTTACATGGCCAGTTATTTCTGGGTGTGGTGCTAAGTATCAGAGCCCAGATTCGATCCCATGTCATCCCGACACTGAGGCTGGTGCTCTTACTCGCTGAGCCACCTGGCTGCCCCTAAGCAATTGGGGTTAAGTAACTTGCTCAAGGTTACACGGCCAGGTGTTTCTGGGTGGGTGCTAAGTGTCTGAGCCTGGATTTGATCCCAGGTCATCCCGACTCTGGAGCCGGTGCTCTTACTCGCTGAGCCACCTGGCCGCCCCTAAGCAATTGGGGTTAAGTAACTTGCTCAAGGTTACACGGCCAGGTGTTTCTGAGTGGGTGCTAAGTGTCTGAGCCTGGGTTTGATCCCAGGTCATCCCGACTCTGGAGCCGGTGCTCTTACTCGCTGTGCTACCTGGCCGCCCCTAAGCAATTGGGGTTAAGTAACTTGCTCAAGGTTACACGTCCAGGTGTTTCTGGGTGGGTGCTAAGTGTCTGAGCCTGGATTTGATCCCAGGTCATCCCGACTCTGGAGCCGGTGCTCTCACTCGCTGTGCTACCTGGCCGCCCCGACCAATTCTACTTTTTAAAGAGTTCTTCTCACGAGTGAATTTTAGTGCTGCTTTTTCCATTTGTCCAGTTCTGCTTTTCAAGGTATTCTTTTATTCATTGGATTTTTGCACGTTTTCTCCTTCATCAATTTAGCCTATTCTGTTTTTAAGGTGTTATTTTCTTCAGTATTTTTTGTACCTCTTTTGCCAAGGTGTTAACCCTTTTTTCCCATTATTTTCTTGCATAACTCTGATTTCTCTTCCCAATTTTTCCTCTACCTCTTCCTTATTTTTAAAATCCTTTTTGAGCTTTTCCATGACTCCAGACCATTTTATATTTTTTCTTTGAGGCTTTGGGTGCAGGATTTTTGGTTTTGTTGTCTTCTAAGTGTGTGTTTTGATCTTCCTTGTTACCGCAGTAACTTTATATGGTCAGAATTTTTTCTGTTGTTCGCTTATTTTCCAGCCTATTTCTTGACTTTTAACTCTTTTAAGTGAGGCTCTGCTTCCTATGGGGAGGGGGCGCCATTTTAATTTTCAGGGTTGCTTTTTCTTGTGCAGCTGTTTTCAGAGGTCATTCTGGAGATCTGTAAGGTTTTGGCTCTTCCAGGGTGGAACAATCTAGGGAAATGTATGTTTATTACTCTCCTGTATTGTGCACTGGTTTGTGAGTGGCCACAAGCACTCTTTTCAACCCCAGGACTATGAGCAGGGTCCCTACTCCTCTGTGGCCACAGCTCTGCTGTGTTAGTGCTCCTCCTCACACTGGAACTAGCGGCCATGATGGACCCAGATCCAAGTATAGCCAAAGCAATAGAGTACTGCCTCTGATGTCACCCTGTAAATCTCCTTCTGACCCATTATCTGGTCCCCTTATGGTCTGTGGGCTGAGAGGTCTGGAAGCCACCTCTGCTGCCTCTGATTCAGTCTCCCCATGACCTGCTCATGGTTTTCTGGGGCCTGCTTTGCACTGGTGTGACCTGAGCTGGACTTTGCTTCTCTCTCACAGTGGTGCAATGGATCTTTCATGGTGACCTTCTGAGTTGTCTTGGTCTAGAAAATTGTTTTATTCCATATTTTTGTGGCTTCTGCTGCTCTAGAATTTGTTTAGAGCCATTATTTATAGGTATTTGGGGGAGAGCTCAGGTGAGTCCCTGCCTTTACTCTACCATATTGGTTCCACCTTCCTGGGGCTTTTCACTTAGTATCTTTTTTGAGTCTTACAACAACCCTTTGAGATAGGTACTGCAGGTATTATCATTCTCACTTTACAGATGAGGAAACTGAGACTCAGAGAAGGAAAATAATTTTACCGTTATCACATAGCTATTAATTGTAAGTTGTTCAGTTGTATCTGACTCTTTGTGACCCCTTTGACCACGTCATGTCAATACTGTCCATGGGGTTTTCTTGGCAAAAATACTGGAGTTGCTTGCCATTTCCTTTTCCAGTGGAATAAGATAAACAGGGTGAAGTGACTTGCCCAGGGTCATAGCTAATAAGTATCTGAGGCAAGATTTGAACTCAGATCTTCCTGATTCCAGGTCTGGCATTCTATCCACTGAGGTACCTAGTCACTTAATTATCAGAAGCAATATTTAAATCCAGGCTTCTTTTGCCTCTAAGTCTAGCACACTTCCCAGGACACTAAACTACCTCTTAAGTTTGGGACTCCTCTGGTTTTGTGGCCCTTCTCTAGGGTTTGTCAGCTCCTTGACAGAGGAAGTATAATATAGTGGAGAGTAAGCTGGATTTCATCAGGGATCTTGGGTTTGAATCCAGGTTTTGCTACTTCTTACCTGAATGACCTTGGGTAAATCTCACTGGGTTTAACTTTTCTGGGCTTCAATTTCCTCGTCTTTAAGATGAGGGAGTGGGATTAGATTATCTCTGAGGTTCCTTTTAGCTCATGATCCAGTGATCTCTCTCTTGTGACCCTTCTTGTGACCCCCAAAGTCCCATAATCTATTGTCTTTTAAATCCCACGTACTCTCAGAAGTCAATCTAGGCTACAGCTCTATATTCTGACCCCTCATTAGGTTATTTTTCTTTTTTTTCTTTTTGGAGGGGGGAAGGCAGGGCAATTGGGGTTAAGTGACTTGCCCAAGGTCACGTGGCTAGTAAGTGTTAAGTGTCTGAGGTCGAATTTGAACTCAGGTCCTCCTGACTCCAGGGACTGTGCTCTATTCACTGCACCACTTAACTGCCCCAGGTTATTCTTTTTCTAGGGTCCTGGGCCCTTTTGCAAGGCCAAGGGATCCCCAAGTCACAGATTGTCCTTAGCTTTCCCCTGATCCTCCCTGGACACAGGGAAAAAAAAACCCTCCCTTGCCCCGACCCAGCTTGCCTACCCTGGTCCTTTTCCTATTCTCTAATCAAACTTTAGTTGCAGGAAATAGTCGAATCATCAAATGGAACAAAGCCAGATGTTGGAGCTTCAGGGAAAGGCTGGCCCTTCCCCCATGTTGACAGCCTGGAAGACTCACAGGTCCCTCCTTCCATGCCCTTTCCCCTTCAGTCACATTTTTAAAAAAGTTTGCTAAGTTCTGTTCTCCTTTTCCAGAGTTGGTCTCCCCCGAAGCCTGGGCCTGGGACAACTCAAATATATCATCAACATACCAGCTCCCATAAACAAAGCCTTTGAAACTCATTTCTCTCCCAGCCCTGGGGGACATGGTCTCTTTTTTTCTAGTCATCCCTTCCTTTTATGAGGCATCAACAGCTTGAGGTCAGCTTGAGGTCTGGACCATAGCTCCTTCTTTTCCTGCCTGGGGACCAGACTTTTTTCAGTCTCAGGGACAGAGACATAGCTTCCCTCTCCATACCTCCTTCCCACAACTGCCTCAATCTAATTCTGTTCAGCTAGCATTACTAGCATTGCTCAGTGGCTTTTATGTGCTAGGCACTGAGCTGGGAAGCATGGTACAACAGAAGGATGTTGGATTTAGAATCAGAGGAACTGGGTTCAAATCCCAGATCTGTGATTTTATTATCTGTATGACACTGAATGTCTCTGGGTCTTAGTTTGCTCATCCATAAAATAAGGTCAGCTCGATTGATCTCTGAGGTCCCTTCTAGCTTTAACTATAACTCAATCAACCAAAAAGCTTTAATTAAGCACCTACTGATAATTAAACACTTATTATATGCCAGTTCTGGCTGTCTGTCCTCAAGGAATTTAGGTTCTATGGTGGTGGTGGAGGGGGAGACAGCATGGACACATATAAGTAGACACACGATAATACAAGGTAATTCCAAAGTTGGGGAAGTGTAGCAGCAAGAACGTCAAGCGTCCTCAGGGTTTGCTGCCCATACAGGTTCTTGGATCTGCTTTGTTAAAGGAAAGCAACTCAAAATGGGTTAACAAGTTTACTTTAATCAGTCAGACATATATCGTTTACCTTGTTCAGGGGAAAGAGGTCAGCACCCCGAACTTCAAAGCATACAGGCAGAATTATCAAGACAGAAACAGATCAAGTAGACAGATTTCCAAACTGTCCAACCATTACATCCATACCCAGTCAACATCTGGGTTTCCACATCTGGGTTTTTCAAAGCCGGGGGACTCTCAACAACGGCTTCCCAGAATTTAGATCAAATTACAGAACACTTCTCAAAGTGAGTCCCAAAACAAAGCTACACATCAGGACTTATATAGCCTTCTCCTGGCTCAGAGAATGTAACAACCTTATTGATTCACTGGCCAATCAAGAAGTATCTACTGAAAAACAAGCCTCCCACCCCAGGCTTCAGGTGCATTTTAGCCTAGGGGCAGGGAAGATCTTCCAAATTTGCATTCCCATTACGGGAAGCTAGGTGACACAGTGTACAGAGTGCAGGGCCAGGCATCAGGAAGAGTCATCTTCCTGAGTTCAAATCTGGCCTCAGACACTTAACAGCTAGTGTTGTGCAAATAAGTCATTTAACCTTATTTAACTCAGTTTCATCATTTGTAAAATGAGCTGGAGAAGGAAATGGCAAACCAAACCCCAAGCAGAGTTAAGAAGAGTTGGAAAGGACTAAAATGAGTGAACAACAAAAAAGTATATACAAAATTCAGAGGGGATAGGGATTATGATTTCATTGGTGCAGGGAGTTCCTGACCTCTATCAATACAGGCCAGTACCTTTTCTGCAATAATCTTCAGAGAGTGGCTTAGAGTCAAGATAACAAACATTTATTGGACACCAATTATGTGCCAGGTAAGGTTTGGTGATTTTATCAGTTCCCATGGCTTCAATTATCATCTGGATTCTGATGCTTCCCAGATCCACTTTCTCAACTGTTCTCATGATGTCTAGTCTTGCATCTCCAACTGCCTATTGGACATCTTCAAGTGGATGGCCTATAGACATCTTAAACTAAATGTGTTGGAAGCAGAACTCATTACCTTTCCTTCAAGAGACACTTTCTTCCAAACTTCCTCAAGGGTACCACCATCTTCTTCATCACTCAGGCTTAAAACTTAGAGTTTTTTACTCCTCACTCTCTCACCCTTCCCCCAGATCCAATCTATTGCCAAGTCTTGTTGTTTCTGCCTCCCTATCTGTCACATATACCCTCTTTTCTCCTCTAACACTGCCATCACCCCACTCCAGGTTCTCATAATCTCAGAGGCAGCTAGTTATCTCAGTAGATGGAAGACTGGGTCTGGAGTTAGGAAAATCCAAGTTTAAATCCAGCTTCAGACACTTATGAGCTGTGTGACTTTGGACAAGTCATTTAACCCCATTTTCCTCAACTGTAAAATGGAGATAATAATAGCAAATATCTCCCAGGGTTGTTGCAAGGATCTAATGAGATAAGGCTTGTAAAGTATTTTGCAAAGATCAAAATGCTATATAAATGCTAGCTTTTATTACTTCATGTCTGGATTATTGCAACAGTCATTGGTTGATCTCCTGGACTCAAATCTCTCCCCACTCCAGTCCATCCTTCATGCCATTGCCAAAGTGATTTTCCTACAGTGAAGATCTGACCATGTCACCCCCTTATTTATTAAACTCCAATAGCTGTAATTGCCTCCTGGATCAAATGTGAAATCCTCTGTGCAATGTTCAAAGCCCTTCTTGCTCTGGCCTCTTCCTGCCTTTCCAGATTTCTTACACTTTACCCTCCATCTTTCCATCTCCCCTGTGATGCAATGATACTGGCCTCCCTGCTGGTGCATCTCTTGACGCTGAGTATTTTCTGGCTGTCCCCATGCCTGGAATGGTCTCCTTCCTTGTATCTGCTTCCTGGCCTCCCTGGCTTCCTTCAAGTCCCAGCTAAAATCTTACCTTCCTTACAAAAACCTTTCTTGCTTCTCCTGAATGCTAGCACTACCCGCTGTTGATTATGTTAAATTTATCCTGTCTTTAACCTGTTTGTACAATCATTTGCACTTTGTTTCCTTCATTGGTCACGAGCCCCCAGAACAAACATTGTCTTTCACCCTTCTTTGTGTTCCCAGGGCTTAGCATAGTGGTTAGCACATAGTAGGCACTTAATAAATATTCATTGTCTGACTTACAAGGACCTAGAACATTAAGATGTTAAGTGATTTACTCAAGTGTAACAGAAGGGATTTGAACCTAGATCTTTATGGCTTTAAGACTGGGATCTTCTATTCACTCATCTTCCTGACTCTCTGTCTAAAATAATACAAGGCAATTTCAGTTGGGGGGAGGGTTAGGGATGGGGAGGCAGGGAAAGCACTAACAGCTGGGGAGTCTAGGGAAGGCTTTGTGGGTGATTCTGGGTATAAAGGCAAAAAGGAAATGGTGCCCAAGCTTTAGGAATGTACATTCATTCTATTAACCTGGTTTCAGACACTGAGGGATTGGATCAGGGGTATGCTGGAGTCAGCTGCTATCAGCTTGAGAGACCAATTATTAGATTTTCAGTATGAGCATTTATACCTTCAAAACCCACAACTACTGTAAGTCAGGGCTTGAGTGTCTTGTTGCTTGTCTGGACTTTAAAAATGGGGGAATGAGGAAATGTTAAAAATGCAGACTAACCTTCAAAGTGGGCCTGCCTTTTTGAGAAGCTGGTTGTTAAATATTTACCAGCACCTCTCCTCCCCTCTTTGGACGCACCTTCACTAGGCTTCTCCTGACCCTGATTTTCTCAGCAACAGGTCTGTCTTGTTCCCAGTTATCAGAGCTGTCTGTCTCCCTTCCTTCCCTCTTTCACTAACGGGGACACCTGGGTCTTTTCTTAAATCTTTGTTCTAGAGTTGCTGGTCAGTCTTCCTTGGCTGGCAGGTCTTTTCTCCTAACACTGAGCTATGACCCCTGACCTGTCCAAACACAATCACAAAATCTCTGAGCTGGAAGGGACAGGGTGCATCAGATCATCTGTCACCCAAAGCAGGAACCTTCCTTCCAAAATCTCCAGCAAATGGTCCTTTAGCTTCTCCTTGAAGATATTTAGTGACCTGGAATAGCCCAGCTCAATGCAACAAACATTTATTAAGCACTCTCTGTATACATTATCCTGTGCTAAATGCTGGGGCTATAAAGAGGAAAAAGAAATAATTCCTGCCCTCAAGTAGCTTACATTTTACTAAGGGCTACACCAGGAGCACAGATAACTAAACAGAAAGTAATTTGAGGAGGAAGAGATTGCTAGCAATTGTGGGAAAAGGAGGAAACTTCCCATAGAAGGTGATATCCAAGTTGAGCCTTGAATGACTCAACAAACCAATCCTTCAGTATTTATTACACACCTACTATAGGCTAGATGCAGGCAGATAGTCCATAGAGTGCCAGGCCTGGAGTCAGGATCTTCCTCAGTTCAAATTTGGCCTCAGACACTTAGTAGCAATGTGACCCTGGACAAGTCACTTAACCCCATTTATCTCAGTTTCCTTAACTGTAAAATGAACTGGAGAAGGAAATGGCAAACCACTCCAGTGTTTTTGCCAAGAAAACCCCAAATGGAGCCATAAAGAGGCAGACAGGACTGACATAACCGAGTAACAGCAACAACAAATACACTAGCTGGAAAATAAGGATTCTCAGAGGCTGAGAAGCAGGCAGGAACTATATTCCAGACACGGTGAGATGGGTGATCAAACAGTCAAGCATTTATTAAGCGCTTACTGTACTTCAGATTGGTGCTAGATTTAGCCTAATTTGGATGAAACACAAGTGTGAGATTAATCTGAAATAAGGCTGGAAAGGTAGGTTGCAGTCATATTGTAGAAGGCACTGAATGCCAGGATAGGAATTTGCATCTTATACTAAAGACAATAGAGGGCCACTGAAGATTTTTCAAAGATAGAATCATGGAGAATACTCATGCTCAAAGGACAGTAGAAAGTGGATAATGATTCAGTAAAGAAGACTCAGGAGAAACACTCAGAGAGAGGTGGGAACAGAACAGAGAGAGACAGAGAGACAGAGAGAGAGAGACAGAGAGAGAGAGAGAGAGAGACAGAGAGAGAGAGAGAGAGAGAGAGAGAGAGAGAGAGAGAGAGAGAGAGAGAGAGAGAGAGAGAGAGAGAGAGAGAGAAAGAGAGAGTAGTGCTTTGGAAGCTAAGGTAGGAGGAGATAGATAGGAGATAGATAAAAGCATCGTAAAATGCAGGGATCAGAACTGAGAAAGGACCACTGGAATTGGCATTTGAGCAGTAACTTGGAGGTTTAGTGGGATTTGGAAGCAAGACTGCAAAGGGGGGGGGGCATGAGAGAGTGAGTGGCAGGTGAGGCATGGTAAACAGCCACTGTAGACATCTTGTTCTAGAAACTTGGAAATGAAAGCGAAAGGGGGATAGGATGAGAGCTCCAAGGGATGGTTGGGTCAAATTAAGAATGTTTTTTAAGGCTTTGGAGACATGGGTGTGTTTGTAGGCATTGGGGAAAAGCCAATAAAAGGGAGAGATGATGGAAGGGGCAAGATCCTGTATTAGAAGGAGGGAAATGGGATTTAGGAAACACAACAAGAGCAGCTAGGTGGTGAAGTGAATAGAGCACCAAGTTTGGCATCAGGAAGACTCGTCTACATGAGTTCAAATGCAGCCTCAGATATTTACTGGCTGTGTGACCATGGGCAAGTCACTTAACTGTTTGCCTCAGTTTCCTCATCTGTAAAACCAGCTGGAGAAGGAAATGGCAGATCACTCCAGTATCTTTGCCAAGAAAACCCCAAATAGGATCACAAAGAGTCACACATAACTGAATAACACAACAAAGGGGGTTGGCCTTGGACTGGAGAATGGTCACTTCTTTTCTGTAGGCTGTAGTAAAGAAGGGGAGAACAGGAGGGGAAGCAGAGACAATAGATGGATTCAGACAGAGCCAGGAAGAAGAGAAAATGAAAATACTTGGAGGTGGATGTTGTTATCAGAAAAGCAAGAGATTGCAAAGAGGAAGGAGGGCAGGGAAGATATTTGATATTTGAGGAGAGAAGAGAAGCTTTGGAACAACAGCTAGGGGGAATGTATGAAGAAATCATTCAGGGAAGAGTAAAAGGATTGTGGTACAGATCACTGCCTCGGGAATCAGAGGCCCTGGGTTCAAATCCTCTCTCTGACCTCCCTCTGTGACCTTGGGCAAGTCACTCAACCCCTCCCCCCCGGGCCTCAGTTTCCTCACTTGTAAAATGAAGGAGTTGGACTTCTTTACAGATGAGCTTTTATTTCTGTGCAGCAGTGAGGGCTAAATTAAGATCGCGTGACCAGAATTTTTAGTGGACTCAATCTCCATGGCTCAACAGCACAGGGCAGAGGCATGAGAGGTGCCCTGCTAAACATGAGGTCAGGAAGACCCTGAGTTCAAATCTTGCCTTAGACACTTTATAGCTATGTCTCCCTGGGCAAGTGACTCAGCTTCCCTGGGCCTTGACTCCTTATCTGCAAAACAAGGAGGTTGGACTCCTAACATTCTTTTCAGTTTTAAATCCATAATCTTGTGGAGGAAGAGCATAGTAGGACAGCAGAGGTAACCCAGGATTTTGAGCAAAGTGTGAGTGGTGCCAGGATAGGGAGGCAAGAGATTCAAGAGTAGAATAATAAGAGCCAGATTTTATATATTTTTATATATTTTATATATTTTTTTATATTTTATATATTTTTATATTTTTTATAATATTTTTTATATATTTTTTTTATATATTTTTTATATATTTTTATATATTTTTTATAATATTTTATATATTTTTATATAAATATATAATACATATGACTACATAAAATTTATATAAAATATAATTTAGATATTTATATAAAATACATATATTTATAAGATCTATAATTTATATAAGTATATAAAATCTATATATCTATAGAAAATATAAAATTTATATATTTATACAAAATATATAAATTATGTATTTATGTAAAATATATAATTTATATAAAACATAAATTTATATAAAATATAATTAAGATACTTATATAAAATTTATATATTTATAAGGTATATAATTTATATAAGTTATAGAATCTATATTTATATAAAATCTATAAATTTATATAAAATTTATGTATTTAGACAAAATATATAAAATTTATATAAATATATAATTTATATAAAACATAAAATTTATATATTTATATAAAATATATATATTTTATATAAGAGCTTTCCTCACAAATATTACTTCATTTGATCCTCACAACAACCCTGTGAGCCAGATGCTATGATTATTCCTACTTGAAGGAGCTAAGGCAAGTAGATGTTAAGTGACTTGTCCAGGGTCATGAAGCTTATGTTTGAGGAGAGATTTTTGAAATGAGGTCCTCTCTCTACTGCACCCCAGTGTATCATTGAATTAGTCCACTCTAGGGTCAAGTCTATGAAGTGAGAGACAAGTGGAACCACAGTAGGGATGAAGGGACCATGGAGGAATGGAGGGCCTGGAGGTCTCCATTAGGTCATAGACTAGATGTAAGGGGGTCAGTAAGAGGGAGAGGCAGACTCACAGGAGGCTGTGGTCAAAGAAGGGAACGTCAGAATTTAGGATCATGGAGGTGGCACAGTTACGGTTCCTAACAATATCTAAGGTTATGATCATCTCAGTGGGTGGCTGACATGGAGGGAAGATATAGGTCATGGAAAATGATGCGGGAGGGCAGGGTCTTCAAGGGATCACCAATGTGCATATTAATGTCCTGAAATACAAGTATCAGGGTCAGGGTCGGAGGCAAAGGCTCGTGGGCCACATATTGACTTCCTTGAGAAAGGAGGTCAAGTAATCTCAGGGCTACTGGAAATGAATAATTACTGACATTTATATAGTTCTTTAAGGTCTCTCATTTGATCTTTACAGCAGCCCTGTGAGAGAGGTGCTATTACCATCCTTTCTTTATGCAGGAGGAAACTAAGGCTGAGACGTTAAGCAACTTGCCCAGGGACACACAGCTAGGGAGTGAAGGATTCAAACTCAGGTCTTGATTCTAAATCTAGTGCTCTCCCCATTGCCCCACTGAGCTGCCCAGGGTTTGGGTTGACTGGTATGTCAAATGAGATACATTTGGCTGTGCTTTCTTAAGGGTGATACAAACTTCAAAAGAAGTGGGATTACTGAGTGATGGTGGCAGAGGGAGGGTCTAGGAGAGTCATCGAGGAGGGGCAAACATGCCTTTTCCTCTTCTTGGTTTGGTTAGTTGAGGGACAGGAGAGAAGGATCAGCCAGGATGGGAATAATGGTAGCTAGGGACTCAGTGTCTTCAGCAGAGAGTTTCTATGGGTTTCAATGGACAAAATGTAAGAGGAAGAGGTCTAGAACAAAGGGTAGTTGTTAGATGGAGGACAATGGAGGCTATGGACTAAACAAAGGAAAGGCAGGGGGATGATAGCAGGAGATGAGGGTTTTCACCTCAGCAGATAGTTTTGCTCTCTACTCCCTTGCCTTGGGGTGTCAGAAGAGCACTATGTTTCTATGGAGATCCATGAACCAGAATAGCGAAGTCTGGGAGGGTCAAAGGAAAGGAGTATTGTTTCTGTCTACTACAGACCACCAAGCCAGCTGGCAGAAACTAATGCCTTCTTAAAAGATGAAGTGGAAAGTGCATTGAATTCGGAGCTTGCAATGAGATCAGTTTAGGCTCAAAGACAGGAAAAACTTCCCCCAAATTCCAAAAGTGGAATGAACTGCTCTGAGAGTAGGTGGGCTCCCCTTCCTTGGAGGTCTTCAAGCAGAAGTAAGACAACCACTTGTTGGTATGGGAGAGGGGAGATTCCTCTGGCATGAGTTGGACTAGATGGTGGCTGGGGTCCCTTTTCTTTTCTTTTCTTTATTTATTTTTAAAGAAATTGGGGTTAAGTAACTTGCTCAAGTTTACACAGCCAGTTTTTTTTTTTGTGTGTGGGTGTTAAGTATCTGAGGCCGGAACCAATCCTGGGTCCTCCTGACTCCGGAGCCAGTGCTCTTACTCACTGTGCCACCTAGCCGCCCTGCTAGGGTCCCTTTTAACTCTCAAGTTCTATGATTATGTGAATCAGGAGCCTGGGCTTGAATTCTTCACCTGTTATTTACTAGCTATATGCCCTTGGGAAAGTCATAGTGCCTCTACCTACCTAAGGGAGGGGTAAGTTACACTGAGACCTGTTAAAGATCTTAGCTTGAAAAGACCAAGATCCCTCACTGCATCCTGGGCCATCTCCAGTCATCCTGATCCATATCTGGCCACTTGACCCAGATGGCTCTGGAGGAAAAAGTAAGGCTAGTGACTTTGCACACCCTTCCCTCACTTCAATCCAATTCACTTGCATGTCATGGCATCACTTCCCTGATGTTATGGTCCCCTTTGAGGAGGAAGGACAAACAGCAGTAATTAATGTAATCAGATGGTCCAGATACTTGCCGTCTTGGGGACAACTTGTTTACACATTAAAACCTGTTCATCGATTGGCTGATGCAATGGAGGAGTCCTTACATAAGTAGTTATTATATGCTAATTGCAAATTAACTTCCAGGTGAGTGGGGAGAAGACAGCTGCTACTAGGTGTTGAAGAGTTCAGGCAAGTCTAGGTCAAGAAGTGCTATCTGAGCTAAGTTTGCAGGAGCTTAGGCATCCTGAAAGGTGGAGGTGAGGAGGGAGTGCATTCTAGGCATGGAAGCTAGTCAGTGCAAAGGCATGGAGATGGTAGATGGAATGTCATGGGTGAGAGACAAGTAAGCCAGGCTGGGTGACCCATAGAGCACATGAAGGAAAGTCAGTCAACAAGCATTAATTATGAGCTGTTTCCTACAGCTAGGTGGTGCAGTGGAGAGAGTACCTAAGACTTGGAGTTAGAAAGACCTGAGTCCAAATTCTGCCTCAAATACTTACTAGGGCTTTAATGCCAAACAGAAAATTTTGATCCTAGAGGCAATAGGGAGCTATTGAAACTTCTTGAGCAGAGGAGTGACATGGTCAGGTTTGTGTTTTAGGAATATTGCTTTGGCAGATGTATGGAGAGTGGATTGTAATGGGGAGAGACTGGAGTTAGGGACACCAGTGAGTGGGTTATTTATTACAAGAATCATCAAGACTTGGCAACTGTTTGGATGTGGGGAGTGAGGGGAAGGGGAGAGTTGGGGATTACTTAGAGATGTTGGACCCGATTGCCTGGATGACAGTGCTTTCAACAGGAAAGTTTCAGAAAAAGGCTGAGTTTTGGGCAAAGATAGCCAGTTCTGTTCTGGATATGTTGACTTGGAAATATCTAACTAATGAGTGGTGATGAGAGCTGGGGTTGGTTATATAGATCTGGGAGTCCTCTGCCTGGAGTTCATAACTGAGTTTATGGGAGCTGATGAGATCACCAAATGAGGGAATAGAGAGAAAAGGTTAGAGGATTTAAGACAGACTTGGGGCACACACAAAATTAGGGGCTGGGGCCTAGATGACCTGTGAAGTCTGAAAAGGAACACCCAGGCATGTTGGAGAACATCAGAGAGTGGACAAGCTCCTCAAAACCCAGAGAACAGAGGGGATGTCTAGGAGGGAGAGGACACTCAAAAATGTCAGAGGCATCAGAAAGCCCAAGAGGAACGAAGATTGAAAAAAAGCCCTTGTTTTTTAAAATTACAAGATCATTGCTATTCCAAGTTTGCTCCAAAGAATAGATGAGAAATTAGGAAATTAATTTCATTGAAGAGGTGGTAGACTATGGGTACGGATCATTGAATTAACTCTCAGAATTAACGTGTTGGGTAGTTTTACTGAATTTTTTTTTCCTTTGCTTCTTAAACATTTTTTATTCCAAAGGATGAGTGGCTAGGTTGGGGAAATGGAGGAAACATATTTGGAAGTAAAGATGACATAAAAGCAAAAGATAGTAAAAGATAAAGTTTTAAAAGATGATTGGTAACTTTGGAAAGAAAAGTTTCAGTTGAATGATGAGGGTGGAAACCAGACCACAAGGGGTTGTAAAGTGAGAGAGCAGAGGAAGCAGAGACCACAAGTGTAGATAGCTTTTTTTTTTTTTAGGAGTTTGACTGTGAAAGGGAGAAGTATGGGGGTGAGTAGTTGAATCAAGTGAGGGTATTTTAAGACCAGGTGGCAACTGGGGCATTTTTTTTGTAGTCAGCAAAAAAGGAGTCTGGAGACAGGGAGTGACTGAAGATTAGAGAGAGGGTTGGATTTAGGAATGGGATCAAGGGTAAAATAGAGGAGTTGTCCTCAGTTTCCTCATCTGTAAAATTATGGGTTGATCTAGATCTCTCAAGTCTTTGCTAGTTCTAAATCATCAAGACATTATAGAATCACGTAACTCAACCTTCTCATTTTATAGATGGGAAAACTGAGGCCAAGAGAAGTCTCAAATGCAGTCTCATACCTTAGCCTGAAGAGCTATGATAAATATTTAAGTGAAACCTAAACACTGCAAAATCTTTTGCTTTCCTCTTAATAGTTAAAGTTTCAAACAGTCAATTGAGAGAAATACAGTCAAGAATAATATTTCATAATAATAGCTCACATACAAACATCCTTCCTGTCTCCTTATGGTCAGTATCACCTCCCTCCTTCCTGACCACAGATCAGCAAAAAACAACCCTGTGGGTATGAGGTGTGTGTGTGTTTGTGTGTGTATATACTTAGCCCTAAAGCAACCTCCAAATGGAAAATCTCTACCCAGTTTTGCCACCAGATGAGTCCCTTTCTGCCACTGTCAGCAAGAGGAGCAAGGAGAGGGTTCTGCCTCCCCAAACACTGTCCCCAGTCTCCACCCCAGCCCCACTGTTTTGATGGAGCCCAGCTGGCCTGGAGGTGAAGCAGGGTGGAAAGGAGGGGCCAAGTTGTCTGGGCTACCCAGAGCTCTGTGATGAAACGGTGTACCTATAACTTATATTGGGAATAAACTAGTTTAGACTCTGAGGTACCCTAACACTGTAGCAAAGCAGTTTTTTACACTCTAAACAGCTGTCAGGGACTGTCTGTGAAGAACTTTGCCTGCTTGCAGCCCGCCCCAACCCCCACTTAGCCCAGCCAGCTGTTTCTAGTTAAACATTTGCTGCAGGCCTGTAGGCCCAGCTCACTCTGGAACCATTTCCCAGCAGGCAAAGGCAGAATGAAGGAAGCAAGCACTGGGCTAACTGCCTGTCTCAGGGATCATGTCCCCCTCAACCCTGATTCCACCCCGTGTGCGCCTATCCTGCCCTGACAGCTGGCATCACGGTTCCTCATGTACTTGGGCAGAATGTCCAAAGGGCCTTGGACAAATCATTCCCAGGCCCTCAGCTCTCCACTTCTTCCATCCCGGGGACATGCTTACCCCACCCCTCTCCTCCCCCAAAACAAAAGGTCTCAACCTTTTGGGAGAAAGCTGCACAGACTCTCAGGCTGTTTTTTTCAGTTCTGTTTCAAGGTCAGACTGGGAGACCAAAACATTGGTTCTCAGAGCGCTGCTGCTCTCTTGCAAGTCAGCAGGGCATTGTTGGAATTCCCCTCGTGCATGCCTGCCTGCAGAGCTGGCCTCTCCCCCTGGAGCCCTCCCACCCACTCCCCTGAGGAAGCAGCCAGAAACAGAGGACAAGAGCCAGTCTGGTGGTTTGTCACAGACTCCTCTAGCATGCGTACTATGCCAGAGCTGGGGAGAGCTTAGAATACAGAATGTCAGACCTGGAAGAGGACTTTAGAACAGGGAATGTCAGAGACAGGAGGGCCATTAGAACACAGAACATGGAGCGTCTGAGCTGGGAGAGCACTTAGAATATGGACTGTCAGACCTGGAAGAGGACTTTAGAACATGGAATGTCAGAGCTGGGGGGGCCTTTAGAAAACTGAATGCCAGAGTGAGGAGGGGCCTTAGAGAACACTTTGTTCAACCCTTTCATTTTACAGATGGGGCAGCCAAGGCCCAGAGAAAGGCACTGACTTAGCCAAAGTCAGACAGCAAAACAGTGGTAAAGCCTGATCTAGAACCTAGGCCTCCTGATTACCAGCCCTGGGGTTCCTTTCAGACTGATTCTACACGGCCCCAGTGAAGAGTGTTAGGGATGGGTCCTTTCATTTGGGACTCCCTAATTCTTCTCTATTTTTAGAGGCAGTCTATGTCATGGAAAGTGCCTTGGATCCGGAACCAAAGGCTTGGGGTAGAATCCCTCTGTGACCTTGGTGCAGGTCGTTTCATTACTCTGGTACTCTGCTTCTACACTTGTAAATTAGTAATTGTAATATAATACTTATATTGGTACCTCCCCAGGGTTTTGAGGAGGAAAGTACTTTGCTTGAAGTACTATATAAATGTGACTCATTCTGGCTAAAACCAGGAGCTTTGTGGAAGCTTATCTCAAAGTCCCTTCCCTCTCTGAATCCACAAGCTGCTCAGGTGGGAACATCATAGTTCCTGAGCACTGGGCAGGATGGGCCAGCCAGGGTAGTATCATGGCGATCAGAGGTAAGCAGGACTGGTCCCTGAGCAAGGGAAGGGACTAGATCTGAACTCCTCAGTCTAACTCAGTTCAGTTCAACAAATGCTTAACAAACACTTTCTGGGTGCCAGACACTGTGCTAAGAGCTGGCGATAAAAAAAAAAAAAGATAAAAGCATGGTGCCTACCCTTAGGGAGTTTACATTCTAGTTGGGGGGAGAACATATAAACAACTGTGTACATACATGATAGATGTATCATATATATGACATATATGATTATAGATGTTAGATGAAAGGTAAAGTATTAATGTATAATAAACTGGAAAGGTAAATTAGAACTACAGGCTCCTAATCCAGAAATACAAACCAAAAAACCTAGGACAATCTCTACCTTCAGGGAGTTTACATTCTACTGAAGGGATGTAATGGGTACAACGTTAGGTGACTGCAGAGTAGATCTGGGGAAATACAAAGTAATTTCAACAAGTAGGAAAAGCCCCATATGGGAGGTGGTACGTGCATTTCCATAGGTCCGTAGAACCATTGATTTTTAGAGCTGGAAGGAGACTCAGAGGCCATTTGAGTTCAGCACCTTTATTTTCTGTGAGGAGGCTGGACATTTTTAGAGGCAGAGGAGAGGAGGAAGAAGGAGGACATTCCAGACCTGAGGAATCCTCTGGGCAAAGGGACCAAGCAAGGCATGAGATGGATCAAGGTGAGGCAGGACCTGTAGGAGGGCTACTTGATTGGGCCAGAGAGTCCACAAAGGGCAGTCTATGAAATGATACCAGAAAGGTAGGTAGGAGCCAGATTGTGGAGGGCTTCATTCTTGGTTTTTTTTATAGGCATTTATCATTCCTCCCTTCTACATTCTGCCTGTCCCCCATCCCCAAAGAATATAAAAGAAAATGAAGATGCTCCTAACAAACATAGATAGTCCCAAAGAACAGGTTTTCCCATTGGCCACGTCTAAACCTGCACCTTCCTTTGAATGCTTAATTCTACATTTTCTGTATCCTACCTCCTCTGGAAATCCTGTTTTATCACAGCGTTGGCTAGAGCTGGCAAGTCTTTCAAAGTTGTTTTTCTTTAGAACGTTACACTGTTCTCCTACTTCTAGTCACTTCGTTCTGCTTTGGCTCCTAGAAGTCTTCTCAGTTCCTTGGAAAATGTCCGTGTCATCATTTCTGATGGTGTAACGATATTCCGTCATAGCCAGTAACCACAACTTATTCAGTCATTCCCTAGTTGATGGGTACCCCCTTGGTTTCCAATTTTTTGCCTCCACAAAAAGAGCTGCTATAAATATTTTTTTCTTTTTTTTTGTTTTCTTTTTTGCTCTTTGGATGGGGGAAGCAGGGCAATTGGAATTAAGTGACTTGCCCAAGGTCACATGGCTAGTAAGTATTAAGTGTCTGAGGTCGGATTTGAACTCAGGTCCTCCTGTCTCCAGGGCTAGTGCTCTATTCACTGCACCTCCTAGCTGCCCCAATATTTGTTGTTTTTGAGGCAAAATCCGACCCTGGTCAATGAAGAGACTCTCCTCAGGCTAATGCAAGGATCTCTGACAGCCAGCCTGGTAGTAGACTGAGGTCTTGACTTAGTGGGCATGGGAGAAAAAGTCCCCAGGGGCACTGACCAATGGAGGGAGGCTATGTAAGTCATAGATAATCAGGTTCTGGAACAATGGAGGAAATGAGTTCCAGGCTGGCTTCTTAGTTTGTGACCCACTGAGGGCTTAGATTCCAGGCTGTCTACTTACCAGCCCCCTCTTACATGGAGCATTTTAATGTGTATCATGTATGAGGACAACCTACTTATAGGGTTAACATCAGGCTCCATGTTAGGCAAACTGGCATGCTCAAAGGCCCCTTAAGACCATCTCCATGTTAGAACTGGGCATGTCCAGAGAAGCCCAGGTTATATAAGCACGAGTGGCAATGTGGTATAGTGGGGAAGGCACTGGACTCCTGACTCCAAGGTGGGGTTCAAACCCCATCTTACACCCTTCTTAGCTACGCTACTGAGCAAAACACAACTTCTTGGTGTCTCAATTTTCTCATCTGTAAACAAAAAGAATTGGATTCTGATGACCTCCAAGGTCCTATGATCAAGTAAATCAGCTACAGGTCAGATGCAGGATTAAGATTTATATTCCTAGCTTTCCTTGGTCTGATGGCTCTGTTCAGTCCCTAAGGATAGGCAAGGAATTCCTATTCCTTCCTCTTCCTGGCTGAGCAAAGTCCACCATCCCCTGTTCCTTCCTTTCTCTTAGTGAACCTGCCTCTTGTCTATTCCACTGTGATACTGAATCCCAAAACAAAGGAATTCCTTAGGGTTAGAGGTAGTATGATAGTAGTTGGAGGAAAATAAGGATGGTGTTTGCCCAACAGGTTACATGCTCAGGCTGGTACCAGTTATAGGTATTAGATGGAGATCTTGAAGGGGCCTCTGAGGTTATCTAGCCTGTGGTTCCAAGAAGCTGTAGCACATACAGCAACCACACTTTGGTAGAACGATCCTGGCAGACAGGCTAAGCCAGATTGAGGGTAACAGATAGGCCTCAAACCCATTGGTGACTTAGGGATGGCTACCCTAAGCATCTGAGGACTTCCCCTAGGGGCACAGGCGGATGAAACAATTTGTTCCAAAGGCCATGAAGGCAATTGAAGTAGGTTCTGTGAAGCGTTAAAGCTTGGTCAGACACTGAAGACGTCAAGGTCATCCGCATTATCTTGGGCCATCACCAGTGGTCTTGGTTTTTGTCTTGCTACTGGACCTTGACGACTCTGGAAGAGAGAAAGAGGCTGATGACTTTTGTAACTGCCTCACTTAAATCCACTTCATGCAAGTCAAGACATTACCCTGAAACTGGTCCTCTCTGTAAAGAAAGGGTGAATAACAAGAGTCCAACTCCCTCCTTTTACAGAAGAAGAGACATTGCTTAGGGAGGCAAAGCGACTTGTCCGAGGTTAGACAGTCACTGAGGTGCAGAGCTGGGATTGGAATCCAGGTGCGCTGACACCCAGCCTAGCAGTGTTCCCAGCTTACTGCCTACCTCCTCAGACCAGAGCCCTTCATTGCAGAAAAGTATCAAAGGCAGTCACCCCTTCTAGGCTGCGCTGCCTGATCTCTGGTCCCCATCATCCAGTATCCTCTGGTGCTCAGAGCTGGGAGATATGTGGAATGAAGTAAGAAGAGCTCCAGCTCCCATAGCTGCTAAGCCTGGGGTCTTTAACCTTAGTATCCTAGACTCCTTGGCAGTCTAATGAAGCCTACACACCCCTTTGTAGCCTTTTTACAAATAAAATTAAATGCACAGAATTATTAAGGAAAGCAATTATGTTGAAATATAGTTATAAACATTTTTTTTGAAGTTCATAGACCTCAGGTTGAGAACTCTTCTAACCAAGCAGTTATTCAATTAGTTAATGGTTTTTTTTTTTTTGAGTTGCTATGCATCTGTAGAGTGGGGTCTCTGGTGCTGGAGTGGGGCAAGATGGAGGAGATGAGGATACAGGGATTAGAAGAAAAAGGGGAGTCATCAAGGTTAGAGTAGAAAGAGGGATGTATTTGGAATCAGGAGACCTGGGTTCAAATTTCAGCTCTTATAACAGGCAGGTGATCAAATGAGAAAACATATGTTAAGTTCTTTCCAAACCTTACAAGTGCTGGCTGCTGCTGCTGGTGATGGGCAAGCCAATTTACTTCTCTGGGGCTCAGCTTCCTCATCTGTAAAATAGGAATATTATATAAAGGGAATATTATATGGTATAAAGAGACTGACCTGGGAATCAGAATGATTTAGGTCTAAGGCTATGTGGCCTTGGCAAAGCCAGCAAACCTTACATGTTTCCAGGAAACTTTTTAAAGTTTACAGCTGAATTAGGGAGCACCTAATATAGGGGGTTCCTTACTTTTTGTGTGCCAGGGACCCCTTGGGCAGTCAGTTCGGCAAAAGCTAGGGACTATTCAGAATAATCTTTTTAAATGAATAAAATCTGTGGGTAAAAGAAACCAATTATATTAAAATATAGATTTTTTTCCCACCCAAGTTAAGGACCCCCTGAAGGATCTCTGATCCAATCCAACCCTTTTGTCCTAAAAAGGAACAAGCCAAGGTTCGGAGAGGACAAGGTATTTGTGCAAGGTCAGCCAAAGTCCAGACTAATGGTAAATGAATGAAAACATTTATTTCCTGAGCACTTACTCCGTGTCAGTCATTGATGGATAGAAAGTCAAGTTGTTGATCAGAATTAGTGCAGAGAATTCTATGCTGGGGATTCCTTACAACAAAGAAATCATAGTCTTGAACCTCCATTCACCATTGGATCACAGGGCCAGGGGAAAACCAAAGTGCAAACCCCTTAAATTAATAATAATAACTGGCATTTATATAGTTTTAAGGTTTGCAAAGTACTTTCCAGATATATAATTTTATTCTCATAACAGCACTAGGATGTAGGTGCTGTTATTACCACCCCCACCTCCATTTTACAGAGAAGGAAACTGAGGCAGGCATAGGTTAATTGATTACACTAGCTTAGGATCAGTAAGGGTCTGAGGCAGGATTTGAATTCAGGTTTTCCTGGCTTCAAGTCCCATACACTATCCACTGCAGCTAAATTCTACAATTATATTATTATTCTGCTTGCAAAAGGAGCCCTTATTCTGAAGACAGTGAAATAGAAACAAATAATTAGCCTTGGGAACAGAAATGTAAGCAGACGCCTAACTCAGGAATAATTTGTTAATTTTTCATTTCCATTAGGAAGAATAGAATAGAGGTGTTAGAGGGGTGCCCAATCTGAGCAGTGTGGCATAATGGGGTCTTGGAATCAGTACACTTTGATTGCAATCCTTGGTAGCTGTGATACTGACCCAGGGCAAAATGGTTAGATGTCAAAAGCTTTGTTGCTCGGTACACGGTAAGCACTGAAGAAATGCTTGTTGTCTGTTGGCATCAATTTCCTTTTCTGTAAAATAGAGGTAATATTCACATTACTTATCTTACAGGGTTGTTATGAGGAAAGTGAGTTGCAGGGCTGGTTGGGCCTGTAATTGTTTTAACCCTCCTGAAGTTGTGTTAATGGTGATAGAGGTGGGAGGGCATGAATGAAACGAGGTGGGTAATGAGGGAGGGCAGACATAGTGGTGCCAACTAGTGTGGAGAGTGGATGGGGAAGGCTTTGAGGTTTGCCAGCAGATTCTAATCTGCCAGGTCCGGGATCTGTACATACAGGCCGTAGGTGGCTGCCCATAGAGGCCTTAGTTGCAGGTAGTTATAAGAGTAGAAGCACGATGGAAGGGCTGCCTGGAAATGGCAAGTTGAGAGCTGGAGTAGAGAAATGGTTTATGGGATGGGCCTCGATTGGCGAAGAGGGGTAGGCATTCCCAGTGTAGAAAATCGCAGGAGCCAAAGGCCAGAGTTTGGAATAAATATGGTGGAGACGGTACCTGGCGCATAGGAATGCTTACTAAATGCTGCCTGGCTATTCAAAGAGGTGGGATGTTGGGGTAGGGGGGCTGAGGGTAAAGCAGGGTCTTCAATGTGGGGTACTGAATACGGAGGAAGGAGGAGGAGTTTGAATCTGATTTACAGGCTGGAATTTTTTCCTCTGCCTTCTCTGACCTCCTTCTCCTCAAGGGATCCTGGGAACAAAGATGGAAAGCTGAAAAGGGCCTCAGGGACCATTCAGTTCTCTAGTGGCCACAGGGACAAACAGAAGCACCAGGGGCCATTGGGGCCAGGCTCAGGGATCCTCATGCCCACGCTGGGTTTTCTCAGGCTGCAGACTTCAGTCTCCTTTTACTACGGGACTCCCTGCCCCCTCCTGGTCCCTCCAGCTCTTCCCTTCCCACTCTCATCTCCATTCTGTCGCTCTCTTCCCTGACCCCTCCTTTTCCTCTGACTCATCTCCTTTCTCTTTTCTTCTCTTCTGCTTCCTCCTTTTCTTTTCTTTCCTCTCCTCTCTCCACTTTTCCCTTATCTTGGTTCTCTTTCTCTTCCTCTCTCTTCACCTCCTCCTCTGATCTCTTCTATTCCCCCCCCTCCTCTTCCCCATCCTTCTTTCCCTGGCCTCAGGGAACTCCTCCTTCTCCCTCCATCTGGGTTCCAGTCCCACTCCAGTTCCTCCAGCTTGGCCGGATTGGAGGCCCCAGGCGCCTCCTGGGGAAGGGGCTTGACAAGCACTGCTGACAATTTCCTGCCACAGTATCCGGCCACCAGTCCTGCCGAGGCTGTGGGCCCCCTCCCCTGCTCTCGGCTCCTCAACTCCTCCCTCCTCTTCCGGCCTCCCTCCTCCCCTTCCTCCCACCGCATCCTTTCTCCTTCCTGCCTCCCCCAGCTTCCTCCCCTTAAGCCCCTCCTCTCATTCCTCTCTCATCTTTTTCCCCTCCTCTCTTTCCCCATTCCTGCCATCATCAATCAAATCCTTCCAAAGGCCTTTATTGAGCTCTGGCTGTGTGCCCCCATGAAGGCCTCAGGGAAACAAGCCAGGTGGAGTGCAGGCATCCCTGGGAGCTGATCTGGATACCTGGGGCTGATCCCCCTCTTTGCCACTTAGTGTGTGGCATTGGGCTAGTCCTCTCTACTTCGGGCCTCAGTTTCTTCCTCTGTAAAATGGGGTAACTAATCTACCCTCTCTACTGGTCATTCCCCTGCAATGCTATGGAAGATGTGAGGGTGATTACAAAACAGTACATGAGTGTGCACTGTGAAAGGGAGCTCAGTGTATATGGCACATATCCCTGCCGCACTTGGAAAACTGTGTTTAGGTCTGGGAGCAGTATTTTAAGTTCTGATTTTTTGCATAAATGGATCAGTTGAAAGAACTGGGGAAGTTTTGCCTTTAGAAAAGAAGCCTGAGGGAGTTGTGGGGGGAAGATGTGATAGTTTCTTCAAGTATTTGAAGTGCTGTCCTGTGGAATGGCTCTGTTTGGCCCTAGATTAAAGCAGAATCAGCAGCAATGGATGGCAGGTGAAAGGAAGCAGGTTTCAGTTCAGTGGACACAATTTTCCTAAGAAAAAGAAAGAAAGAGGGCCTAAGTCCAAAAGTGTGATGATTGCCTTGGGAGGCAAGCACAGGCTTTTTTCCTAGGAGGTTTTCTCTGGGGCAGAAGGAGCACTTGGAGATGTTGGAGAGGGGATTCTGGGCAGGTGTGGGTTGGCCTTTATGGCCTTGGAGGGCCTTCTCCTCCAGCTCTGAAATTCTGAGATTGGAGAAGGCTGAGCTGGCCTGGGGGCCGGGTCCTGGAGTGGCTTGTAACATGGGAAGGGGTGCTGGCCCCCTGGGGAGACGGGCTGGCTTCAGAGGCTGATGAAGCTTGCTTGGCTTCCCCCCACGCCAGGTGGTGCTCTCAGGGAGTGCACGATGCCAGATGCAGCTGCCCACCTGCCCTTCTTCTATGGGAGCATCTCGAGGGCTGAGGCCGAAGAGCACCTGAAGCTGGCGGGCATGGCAGATGGGCTCTTCCTGCTCCGCCAGTGCCTCCGTAGCCTGGGGGGCTACGTGCTGTCACTGGTGTATGACCTGCACTTCCATCATTACCCCATCGAGCGGCAGCTGAATGGCACCTATGCCATTGCTGGAGGCAAGCCTCACTGCGGCCCAGCAGAGCTCTGCGAGTTCTACTCCAAGGATGCCGATGGCCTCCCCTGCCTTCTGCGCAAGCCTTGCAACAGGCCCAGTGGGATGGAGCCCCAGCCAGGGGTCTTTGACAGTCTTCGGGACAGCATGGTTCGAGACTATGTGCGCCAGACCTGGAAACTAGAGGTGCGGCCCAGACGGGCTCCTCAGGGTCCCCCAGAAGACTGACCGGGAGGGGCCAGGTAGAGCGGGACAGGGGGGCCCCAGGAAGTCACCTCTCAGAGCTGCAGGCTTTCTATCCCCTTTTCCTTTGTACTATCTTTCTCACCAGGTTCCTTTGTGAACCTTGGAGAAATAGGGGCTGCTATTCTTCCTCATGGGGGCACCCTGACCCTATCCCTCCCCAGGGTGATGCCCTTGAGCAGGCCATCATCAGCCAGGCCCCCCAGGTAGAGAAGCTCATTGCCACCACAGCCCATGAGCGGATGCCTTGGTACCACAACTCCATCTCCAGAGAGGAAGCTGAACGGAAACTGTATTCAGGCTCCCAGCATGATGGCAAGTTCTTGTAAGTGGGGCAGGGGGCAGCCATGTGTGTATGTGTGGTTCTATGTCTGTGAATGCAGGTTCCTAGTGCGTGGCACACATTAGTGTCACCTTGTGTCTTCATGTGACGTGGCCTGTTCGAGTACACACAGGAGCTTTGTCAATGTGGTGAAACCACATTAAAAAGCCTGGTTGACTTTCTGGTTTGAATGTGGAAAGAGCCCTGGTGTCCTGGGCATTTCTGGGCATAAGCTTTGGAAGTTGGAACTGAGATGTATCAATGACTAAGTCAGTCAATAAGCACTTATTAAACACCTACTATGTACTAAGTGCTAAGGGGACCACTGCAAGCACATTTTAAGCCACAAACCTCAGGCTGCAGCTCCCAGCTTTGAGACTGTCTGGCAGGAGGCCTCATTCTTTTTCCTTTAAAGGGAGAATTAAAAAGCTGCCATTTAACTGATAAAAAAGAAATTGGGCGATGGTTATGCTTACTAAAAGTGTTTAAAATGGCCCTACATTAAATGCTTTGTCATAGGCTCATCTCAGGGCTTTCCTCCAGTTGGGAGTAAAGGACATCAGTCCTTCTTGCCTCCCTCTTCCCCCATTCCTGACCCCCCCCCCAGTAACACCCTTAGCCAGAACTCCAGTGGGGCCAAAACTTTTGATACAGCTTTCAGTAAGAATCCTAAGCTCTATTTTAAAAGAACGGGGCCCTTTTATACAATCAGCTCAACACTAGAAGGACCTAATTGTACCAACTGAGGCAAATTTTTTTAATTATAATTTTACTTTAAAATAAACAATTTCATACTATATTTTTTTGCCTTATGTATTTTAAAAAGTGCACAGACTCAACTGGCCGGGCTTAGTCCTTCAGGGTGTTCTTAAATTCTGGTCCTTCTGACAAGGTTTGATGTTGTGAAGGGTGCTATTGCCATAGGACATCGATTACCACGTGTTAGTGACCATGAGATAACCAGTTGTGACTATGTGTGTTTGTACATGTTTGCTAGGGAGAGTGTTTGGTCCCGTAATGTGTCTTTGCGTCTGCTTGTGAGCAGCAGTGAATGACCTTCTTAGAGAAGATGGGTTGGGGGGCGGCCAGGTAGCACAGCAAGTAAGAGCACCGGCTCCAGTGTTGAGAAGACCTGGAGATCGAATCCCGGGCTCAGACACTTAGCACCCACCCAGAAACACCTGGCCATGTAACCTTGAGCAAGTTACTTAACCCCAATTGCTTAGGGGCGGCCAGGTGGCTCAGCTAGTAAGAGCACCGGCTCCAGTGTTGGGATGACCTGGATCAAATCCGGGCTCGGATACTCAGCACCACACCCAGAAATAATAACTGGTCGTGTAACCTTGAGCAAGTTACTTAACCCCGATTGCTTTAAAAAAAAAAAAAGAGAAGATGGGTTGAGTTCCAACTGGCCCATGAGCATGTATGAATGGCTGCTTCTCCTAAGAGTATGGGAAGCAGACTGTTTATGTTTGCCTGGGAGCGTGTGGTTGCCCATGGCTGGATTTGCCTGTGGGTGACTTTGTAAGACACTCTGGGGACTGGAAGTGGTACCAGAATTGGAAGACCTAGTTCAAATCCTGCCTCTGATACTTACTTCCTATGTATCCTTAGGCAAGCCTCATTATCTCCCTGGGCCTCAGTTTCCCCCCTCAGAAAAAATGAGGAAATTGTGTGGCCCCTGAGGTCCCTTCTATGTGTGATCCCATGATCCACTGAGGGAATGGAGGTGAAGCCTGAGAGGCTCCCTGCCCCTCTCTCCCTACGTGCTTTTATCAGCGCACAGTAGGTTGGGTGGGCTGCTCACAACCCCACTGAGGCACTGGTCACTCACTGGCTACAGCTCTTCCTCCCTCCTCCTGGGAGAAGAATGAAACACTGGCTCTGCTAATTTTTCTTCCTGTGTGAAGTTGGGTAAGCATCCTTGCTGAGCCTCAGTTTCCCTGAACTGTAAAATGGTGGTGGGGGTGAATTAGATGATCTCCATGGGGGAAACTGTAGACCTTCGATCTTGGCAGGAGTGGAGTGCTTTGGGCACATCCTGATAAGCCCAGGCACCTGGAGACTTCTCATTTTCCTTTCTCACCACCTGCCATAGGCTTAGGCCCAGGAAGGAGCAAGGCAGCTACGCTTTGTCCCTCATCTATGGCAAGACTGTCTACCACTACCTAATCAACCAGGACAAGTCTGGCAAGTACTGTATTCCTGAAGGCACAAAGTTTGACACCTTGTGGCAGGTAAGCAGCTTAGGCCCATTCGCCTTCCACCTTCCCTGTCTTTCTACCCTTCCCACCCAATTACCCAGACTCCTAGCCTCCCATTTATATCCTTTACCTGCTCTCCACTCACTGCCTCTCTCTCCCTTTGAGGAGACCCTGAAAGGCTGGATGGGACTCTGGTGGAGGTGTGGGCGCTTCTTGATACCTCTGCCTTCCTCCTCTCCCTGACAGCTGGTAGAGTATCTGAAGCTGAAGGCAGATGGGCTTATCTACTGCCTGAAAGAGATTTGTCCTAATGCCAATGCAACTACTGCTGCCGGTAAGGGAACTCAGGACTGGGGCTAGAGTTCAAGCTAGAACTGGGATGGGGGCTCAGCACTGGTCCTGCCTGGAGCTGGGTAGGGTCTGTACCATGATGGGGTTCAGGGCTGGGGTTTGAGCTAGGATTGGGATGGGGG
>NW_027185588.1:3287213-3289254 GCF_028583685.1 Petaurus breviceps papuanus | reverse complement strand
CATGATGGGGTTCAGGGCTGGGGTTTGAGCTAGGATTGGGATGGGGGCTCAGTGCTGGGCTTGGATGTGGGGACTAGTGTAGGGTCTAGCACCATAAAGGGCTCGGGAGTGGATCAGAGGGGAAAGGACAGCTCTTTGGTTCCTCCAAGACATCTCATTGACTCTCTTTGCCCTAACCCAACTCTCTTTCCAGTGACGGCTGCTCCCACGCTTCCTGTCCATCCTTCCCTGCCTGTAAGTCTGGTCCCTGGGATTAGGGAGACAGGGATTTGGCCTGTGGGAGGTATTAGGGGTGGGTATCCTGAGAATAGGAGCGAGAGTCCCAGCCTGTCCTCCCTGCTGTTCCTGAGCTGTCCAGGGCCTGGGTCCTTTAGGAGGAGGCAGAGGGAGCTGGAATGGGTAGATGGGTAGGACTGGGGAAGGGCAGTCACAGGGATAGAAAGCTTGATTCAAGCTTCCCAGAAAGGATGGGGGTATGCACCCCTTTCCTCCTGAGGCAGTAGAAAGTTACTTGTTGCTTGACACTTCCTGGGTGACTGACCCCATGTACTCTGGTCCCCAGAGAAGGAATGATACCCTCAACTCTGATGGATACACCCCTGAGCCAGGTGAGTCTTGGGCCAGAGAAGAACAAGGGGTCCTCACTGTCTGTGTGTTCTCTGGAGGAGAGCTTTGGGGAGCTGTCTTCCAAAAGCTGAAGGGCTGCCCTGGGGGAGAGAGGCTAGATTTGTTCTGATGGGCATGGGCTGGGGATGGAGTCAGGTTTAGGCTCCGTAGAAGGAAACGTATCCTAACAATCCTTCCCAAAGTGGCATAGACCACCATGGATGATAGTGAGTTCTTCACTCCTAGAGGTCTTCAAGCGGAGGCTGGTGGATTCTTTTTGATGGATGTTGTGGGTGGGGGTGTATATGTAGAATTCCCGCTCAAGTTCAGATTCAATTAGATCAGGAGTTCTTTCGCTTGTTTATGTTTTGGACCAGGCTGGGGAACCTGTGGCCTCAAGGTTATATGTGGCCCTTTAGGTCCTCGAGTGCAGCCCTTTGACTGAATCCAAACTTCACACAACAAATCTCCTTAATAAAAGGATTTATTCTATAAAATGTGGACTCAGTCAAAAGGCCACACCGGAGGACCTAGAAGGCCACAGGTTCCCCACTCCTGTATCTGGACCCTGAGGCCATCTGTCTGGTGAAGCCCATGGCTCTCTCAGAATTATGTTTTTAAATACATAAAATAAAAAGGAAACCAATTCTACTGAAATACATTCACCAAAGCAAATTTACAGAGCCTGGGTTAAGAACCCCTTGGAGATCCTCTCTGGATTGGAAAGTTTCTGGTCCGGCAGAGGTCTTCAAGTGTTCCAAGGGAGTCATTGGGAGGCAGGAACCCAAGGAGGGGAGAGACTTCCCTGGAGGGGCTTCCCAGTGACATGTCAAACACAGATGCCAAGCCCGTGCATGGCGCAGCAACATTGGGCCAGGGGGCGGGGGAATGTGGCACCTTGGGTGCCGAGTAGTGCCCCCCTCCCTTCTGTTGGCAGCATGTCTGAGCAAGAGTCAAGGAGAGAAGTCTCGGGTGCTGCCCATGGACACCAGCGTGTATGAGAGCCCCTACAGTGACCCCGAGGAGCTCAAGGACAAGAAACTCTTCCTAAAGAGGGAGAACCTGATGATCGATGAGGTGGAGCTGGGCTCAGGCAACTTTGGCTGCGTCCGCAAGGGGGTCTACAAGATGAGGAAGTAAGAGGAGCGAGGGCTGGGGTGGGGCTGGGGCTATGGCTGTCTGATAAATCAGCCTCCCCTCATGCTGCTGCTTCTTGGGAAACGAGGTCCATGGAGCTCACGTGACTTGTTCAAGGTCACACTGGCACTAAACAGCATCAGTGGGGTTTGAATCTATATGTGCTGGCACTCCTTAGTGGCAGCTAGGGAAGCCATAGCCATAGTGCCCAGAGTGCTGCACCCGGAGTTGGGAAGATTCATCTTCTGTGAGACCCTGGACAAGTCACTTAACCACCCTGCCTCAGTTTCCTTGACTC
>NW_027185588.1:3259919-3287203 GCF_028583685.1 Petaurus breviceps papuanus | reverse complement strand
TGTTTAGATGATGCTAAATTTGTGATCCTATGGTGAATGGTGCTGGGATGGGGATGGTTGGGGAGGCATAGGGCAGCAGGGGAATTGTGGGTTGGCATAGAAAATAGGAAGGAAGGGAGACAAGAAATAATGCGGGAGCTAAGGGGAGTGAGAGAGGAGGAAGCAAACTCTGGGCAGCTGAGATGCCTCCACTCATCCCCACCCAAGCCCACCCACACAACCACCTCCCCCACTTCATTCTTGGCTTCCTCTGACCCTGGAGCAGAAAATGAAAGGCCCTGAGGTCATCAAATTCATTGAAGAGGGTAAGCGGATGGATCGCCCTCCTGAGTGCCCACCAGACATGTACATGCTCATGAAAGACTGCTGGATATTCAAGTAAGTGCCCACCTAGCTGCCCCTGCCCACCTTCCAGCCCTACCTCAGTCCTTCTCCATCCAATAGGCAGTCAACCAGGATTTATCAATTGCTTGCTATGTGCTGGGGATATGGAGAAAGCCACTGGAAAGGTAGGAAGGGGTTAGGTTGCAAAGGATTTTAAAAGAAGATTTTATATTTGATCCTGAAGGTAATAGGGAGCCACAGGAGGATATTGAGTGTGTGTGGGGAGGGAGAAGGGTGACATGGTCAGACCTTCAAATGAGGGAAATTGGACAGTTCAGTCAAAGATGGGTTGGAGTGGGGAGAGACTTGGTACAGGGAGTGAACCGATGAAGGATTACACCAGGGTAGTGGTTGGAAAACAGGAGAGAACTATTCTAAAGGAAGAAATGACAGACAGTTGTATACATGTGGCAATTGTGAACGCACAATTGAGGATTGGGAGCCCAGTGACTGGAAGGACAGTGCTCCCCTCAGCAACAGGAAAGTAGGGAAAGGGGTGGGTTTATGGAGAAAGATAATGGGTTTTGTTTTGGATGTGCTGAGTCTGAGATTCATAAAGGGCAGTTGGTAATACAAGATTGGAGCTCAGAAGAGAGGTTAGGGCTGGATGTTATAGCTCTGGAAATTACATGCAGAAGGATGATAACTGAACCCATAAGAGTGGATAAGATCACCGATTTAGCTCCATAAGGAACAGTGTTTTTGCTAGGTGGCCCACTGAATAAAAAGCTAGACATGAAGTCGGGAAGACCAGAGTTCAGATCCTGCCTCAGATACTTCTTAGCTGTGTGATTCTGGATAAGTCTTAACCTCTGTCTACCTCAGTTCCCTCATCTACAAAATCAAGATAATAACACCTTCCTCTTGGGGTTGTTATGACGTTCAAATGAGATAATATTTGTAAAGCACTTTGTAAGCTTTAAATCACTATATTAATGCAAACTTTCATTAATATCATAGTATAGAGGGAGGAGAGAAGGCCCAGGATGGAGTCTTAGGGGACACTGTTGTTTAGTGGACATGACTTGGAGACTGAGAAACAGCGTTCAGACAGTTAGAAGGAGAAGCCAGAGAGAACAGGGTCATGAAAACTTGAGGAGAGGATGGTCGATAGTGGCAAAGCCTGCAGAAAGGTCAAGAAGGGTGAGGATTTTGGGATAACTAACAGAGAGGGGAGCAATGAGGAGTGAGGCCACCTGTGGGACTGGGGGTGTTGGGAACCAAGCAGTTTTGACGGGCAAATGAATGAAAAAGTGAAAAAGCATCTGTAAGCATTGATATAAGTGTCAAAGTGAACCTTGAGTTAAATCATGTGGATGCATCTAGAATTAAGAAGCTCTTCAGGGGATCTACAGGACAGAAGAAAAGGGGTCCTAAGAGAGCAGTTCAGGGGGTGGTGACACGGTTTGGGAGGCCTTCTGTGCATCAGGCTATCTCTGTTGAGAGTGGCCCAGTGCCACTGGAAAGTGGCCAATGGACCGATGGGCCCCAGAGGAGAGCAGATTCTGGGTTTTTCTCACAGGAGTGGGGAGGGGTGTTCAGTGTCTGGCCATGAGGAGACAAAAGGGAAGAGAGCTTTGGTAGGAAGATTGGGTCTGGGGTATGGAGAAGGGGAAATGAGATCTTGCTGGGCTCCAGTTCTGAGGAATGCTACCGGAAGATCCCTTAGAGAGGGCCTAGGAGGGTCTGCAGGCATAGGGAGGGGAAGGCTGGCTTGAGATAGGGATAAGGAAACAACAGCACATTCCAACATCCAACAGCCCAACACCAAACGGCCTAACAACCTAATTACTCTGAAGCCTCAAAACTTGCCACCCCCACCAATACAACCCCTCAGTATCTGAGGCCATCGTAATTGATAAATTAATGCATGTAAAAATATATTTAATAATGATTACTGCTGTAACTCTCCCTTATAGCATGCTTTAAGGTTTGCAAAGCTCACTGCATACATTTCTCATTTGATTCTGAAGCTGACCCAGCAGACCAAGGCTGAAAGCAAGTGTGGTCTGGTGGGAAGGGGCCTGGCACAAGCAGCAGAGAATCCTGGTTCTCTCTTTGTATTTCCCGTGTGATATGGGGGAAGATCCCTTAGCCTCTGTGCGTGTCTTTCCTCTCTTAGCTCCAGAATTCCTTCCAAGTCTGAAGCCTATGGTCTAGGTTCATACGGTTCTAGGCTTTAGGTACACTCAGCCACTTATGTGTATCACCTGGCTCATTAGGGCATTTGTGGGCTCTACAGAAATGTGTAGTGGCTATTATTTTGATGATGAGGATGACCCTGTCCCCAAGGCCTTGCCAGAGGCAAGTAGGGGAAGACAGGCATGTTGGTGGAGAGGTCTTAAGCAATTATATACCCCCAGCATTGGAAGGAATCCTGGAAGGAAAGCAGTGTCATACAGTGGAAGAGAGGGCTCTATTTGGAGTCCCCAGTTCTGCCACTAGCTTTGTGACCTTGGGCAAGTCACTTTTAATTGGTCTGATTTCCTTGTCTATAAAATGAGGGGGGAGGGAGCAGAGTTGGAGGGGCCTTTGGCCTCTAAATCTGTGACTCTAAAAAATGTTCTAATCCAGTCCCCACTTGGAACATAAAGCCACTCTGTATTATGCGCACCCAACAAGTGGTCATGCCATGGATGTGGCCTGGGACCCTTTGGCCATCAATCTGGTGAAGTCAGTCTATGGATCCCTGCTTGGTCACTGTGTTAAATGCATAAAATGAAGTACAAAGGATTTCAAAGGAAACTAATTCTAATGGAAGCCAATTCTCAACGTGTTAAACAAAACAAGAGCCTGGAGTGACCACTTGAAGTGGTCCTGAAGGGGAGCCTGTGATCTCGTGAGGCAGCCCATTCCAATTTGGGGACAGCTTTATTATTAAGGGGTTTTTCCTTAAGTTGATCCAGAATTAGTCTCTCCGAAACACCTGCTGCTGATTTGAATTCTTTTCTCTGGGGCCAAGAAGGATGTCTAAGGGACACGACGATTTTGTCTTGTCCCTAGGGTGCAAGCCAGTGGGGTGGAGGTGGGAGAGGAAAAGGGATGTCCCAGGAACTGGTTTAATGTTTGTGTCCCTCCTACTTACAGGTGGGAGGATCGTCCAAGCTTCTCTGATGTGGAACAGCGCATTAGAACCTACTATTATAGTCTGGCCAGTAAGGCAGAAGAGGTCTCAGATGCCCCTCAAGCAGAGGGGGCTACCAGTGCCTGAGGACCATCTCCCTTTCTCTGGATCTTCCCAGTCCTTCTCAGATCCTGGATTTGCCTTTTGCTTCTTCCCAGAGAGGCTTGTCCCCCTGCCTCTCCCATGCCAGCAAGACCATTGCCTTCCCCCCACCCCCAGATGCCTGAAACTCCTTCCCATTTTCATTTCCTTCCTCCATCAGAGGACTGAAAACTCCAGACTTTGGGGTGATTGTTATGCAGGAAAGCTAAGCCCCTTTCTGCACCCTTTCCCTGGATACTCAGGGCTTGTGGGTTCTTGGAAGGCACAATCGGCCCTATCCCTCTGCCTTCTTCTTTGATGGACTTGGACCGCAGCTCTGAGTTCCTCCCTCCTGGGGCTGGATAGAATCTGGTGGGAATGAGGTGGGGTGGTCTGTGGAGGGCCATCCAAACCCAGGCTGAAGGTCCAAGGCAAACCAAGGCAGAAGGCAGAAGCTTCATGTCAGTGAAATAAACTCAGCTATTTCTCTGTCCTCTGTTTTGATTTTCTCTGAGACCCTGGGACTAGTTGAGGTAAGGGACTTGAGTGGAAGAAGACAAAGAATTCTGTGTGTGTACTGCAAGGGGTCTGGAATATCCAGGACAGGACAGTGTGTTGGGGAGATTGGGCATTAATTGGTGGAGGTACCAGTCATTGGACATATGTGGTATGGATCTCTGGTCACTAGCATTAATGATGATGAAGATGATGGCCAATGGCAATGTTTGTCACTGAAGAGTGTAGGTCATTAGAGTTGTCAGTTCCTGGAGTAATCCATCACCACAATGAATGCCAGGCATTTAAGTCATTAAGAGAATCAGTGTAGGAAGTGTTAATCACTGGATATGATGATTATTAGGAATCTGATCACTAGCAATCTAATTAGGAAGGGAATGAGCCACTTGGGGGCTTCTGAGGACTTGGGGTGGCTCAATGAACTACAGTCTTAGGGACACCCCTCTTCTTTTTTCTTACCCCCTTTTCCCTTAGAAAGTTACTGATACCAACACTTAAGTTAGTCACCAGTAGTAGTATGACTAAGTAGAGGGGTCTGGGTTCAAATTATACCTCTGGGTCTCTGTAGGTCTGTTTCTTCAATTGTAAAATGAGGGGGGGGGAGGTGGATCTAATGCCCCCTAAGGAAACACTGGTTCTAGATCTTGGATTCTATTGTCCTAAGTCACTTTCCTTTCTGGGGCTCTGTGAAATGAAGGGGATGGGCTTCACGATCGCTGAGGTCTCTGCTGCCTAGGATCCTCTGAAAGTCTTTCCTCCATTAATGTCCAGGGAGGGACAAAAAAATATGGCAGACTTGGACATTAAGGCCTAAAGGAATGAAGCTGGCCTAGCTCTGGATGCCTTGGCTGGAGAGACCTCCCCCCTTATAACTTGGCCAGTTCAACAGGCAAGTCTGGTTTCAGACAAGTTCCACAAAAGCCACAGTGGGTAGATTGGGGACCCAAAAATGGAGCAGTCCCTCTCTGCTGGGGGCTCTGGGTGCTCAGAGTCTGAGCCAGGGGAGTGTGGCCAGGGCTTTGCCCCAGTATTGGAAACTTATATTGGGGAGCAGAGATTAATTGCAGTCCTTCAGCAGCAAAATACATCTGATCTCAGTACCCAGTTAGCAAGCTTTGGAAAGGGATAGAGATTGGATCTGTGTTTTCACTAAGAGGAGAAAACGCTCCTACTAATTCAAGTTGGTACCTTTTCTGCAACTCCGTCTTGGGGACTAGAGATCTAAGAGGTTAAGTGATCTGACCACAGCCAGGATGAGTCAAAGGTAAGACTCGAACCCAGACCTTCTTGGTTCTGAGGTTCAATCATCATGATGGCAATGACTAGTCAGAGTAGGAAGCTGCTGAAAAATGCCTTCTTTTCCATCCCCTAATGGGTTGGTGTCCTAGGATCTTCCTCACCTCCAAATGAATGTTTTAAGAAAGTTATTTGGAAAGTGAGTCTATCACTGCCTGTCCTAGGTGCAAACATTGCTAGTTATAGGAATCTCTCTTGGGAATGGGTACAATGAATCCATAGTGGAGATGTCATGTGACCCATGTCTGCCTCAGTTTCCTCATCTGTGAAATGGGAATAACAGTACCTACCTCACAGGTCTGTTGTGGGATCAAGTGAGATAATATGTGCAATGCTCTTGGCAGACCTTAAAATGTTAGAGATTGCTATTATTATTATTATCAGGAAAGTGGTTAGGGCCGGGGAGCTGTCAGTGACAGAAGTCTCAGGCTTTGGACAAGTTTAGGAAATGGATGTATTGGAGTGTTTCTAGTCAATGTCCACCAGAGGGCACCAGGACTTAGTTCTAGAGCCAGAGTAATGATTTCTGAGACCCCAGAATCTCTAAGAACTTAGCAAAAGGAGATAGGGAGTCACTGTTACCAGATGTAGTCCAGAGTCTTCCACAGCGGCCTCAATGGCTCTCTCTCTCTCTCTCTCTGTCTCTCTCTGTCTCTCATATCTTGTAGTGTATTGCCCAGGTTGTGGGGGGGGGGGTATCACAGAGGAGCCCCAGTGACATTTGGGGGATGGGTGGCAGAAATATAGGGGCTGGGAGCTGAGTGGCAGGGATATAGAGGCTGAGGGACTGTGCAATCTCAGGGGCTGGGATCTTCAAAACCTTTTCCTGCTCATCAGGAAGTGAGCCCTGGGATGAGGTTAAGGGGTGTTCTTCTAGGCAACCAATGTGATGGATGCAGTCAATGCTTCCGGTCCCAGACCCCAGGGAGCCAAGCTGTAGCTGAGGCTAAACTCTAGGATGTTCCCCTTGAAGACATGTCTCCAATTCTTTTTTTTGCTTTTTGGAGGGAGGAAGGCAAGGCAATTGGGGTTAAGTGACTTGCCCAAGGTCACACAGCTAGTAAGTGTTAAGTGTCTGAAACCAGATTTGAACTCAGGTCCTCCTGACTCTGAGGAGGTGTTCTATTCACTGGGCCACCTAGCTGCCCCCATGTCTATGATTCAGAGCTGGAAGGAAGCTGGGAGATTATCCTGGCCCCTTTGTTCCTTTTCCTTCCCCTCTCATTTTACAGATGAGAAAACTCAGGCCTGGAGGGGGAAAGCAATTTGTCCAAGGCCACAGCAGGAAAAGTAGCTGAATATAATATTCAGAGCTAGAATTTGGACTGAGGTTTTCTGACTCCAAATCTAGTTTACTTCTAATTCAATAAACATTTATTAAGTACCTACTGTTTACAGAGCTTTGTGTTTGGTTTTTGGCCTTGTACAGACCTTTGACCCTGGGTACACACAAAGATTCAGGAAATTATGTTCATTTAAGGCTCTAGTCTCTCAGGGTTTCTCAGTTTTTCTTCCCAAAGGAGAAGTCTTAAAGGGAGAAGGAAGGGTCCAGGGAACTTCCCCCTTACCTTGTGGCAGGCACTAACCATTGTCTCATGGGAGACACTCTTCCATGGAGGAACAATATCAGTATAGTCATCCTAGAACCCAGACCTTGAAGCTCAGAATTAAGTATAGCCTAGAACTTAGACTCCAAAGTCAATCTGTAGCCCTGAATCTGGAACCCAGAGCCTGGAGCTCAGAATCCAGAGTCTTCCAGATTCTAGAACCCAGTACTCAGATCTGACCAACCAGAATCTAGCCTAGAACACAGACCTTAGAGAATAGTGTCCACTCTGGGCAGAATTCTAGGACTTGAAGTCCAGAGTCTACCTCAACCCTGAATCTAGAACTTAGAACCTGGAGCTCAGAATTTAGTCCAGAATCCGGAAGATTACTCCAGAGGTGAGAGTCCAGAATCTAAAGTCCAATCGTTCTCAATCAGACCTCATTCTATGGTTTGTGGCAGCCTCTACTGGTCCGTGTTCCACTGAGGTCTCTCTAGGATGGCCTAGTAAGTTGGTGCTTTCCCCAGGAGGACAGGGCCACACCTCCCAGAGCAGTAAGGGGGAGCAGACTTCAGGGGGTATCTGCTAGAGAGAAGAGAGAGGGAAGGCGGGGCAGGGGCGGGACAGCGGGGCTGAGATGGGTGTACACTCATTGAGTTTCTCACTGTTTCTGAGCCTGACTAATGCTCAGAGCCCAACTCTCCCTGGGCCCCGGTGACAAGACACTGCAGTGACCAGAAGCCCAGCCCAGCCTGCAGGTAAGGGACCAAGGCCCAGCGTATGACCTCTGGGATCTGGAGACATTCATACCACCAGCCACCTGTCCCGCTCTTCCCAACCTTTGTGTCTCCCAACCTTTCTTCATCCCAGCCTCCTCTGAGTCTTTGGTCCTCTCACCTCCCTCTCCACCCCCCTTTCTAGCCCTGTTATCATTGACCATCTCACACAACATCTCTCAGTTCCTGGGTCTCTGGGTATCTCCGACTTTATCTTCTCACCTCTGTGTCTCTCGGACCCTCCCTTTGTCTCTGGACCTTTCTGTCTTTCAGTCTCTGCTCTTTCAGCCTCTTTAGTCTCTGGGCCTATCTGTCTCTTAGTCTCTGGATCTGTGGGTCCCTCAGCCTCTCTTGCCCTTTGTTTCTTAGTCTCTTTGGAAGTTGAGTTTCTCGGTCCCTTTCTTTGGGCTGTCTCCGATTGCACTGAAGTCTGGCCCTCTTCTGGGGCTACCCTCACTTTCCGCTGGGGAGGCTCTTAGCTTGATGGAGATCTCATCCCCACTCCGTTCTCTAATGGAGGAATAAGGCTGGGCAGGGCCACCCTAGAGTAGAGGAGAATGAAGATCTGAGATCCTTGATGAACCCCAAGTGGGAGGAAAATGAAGGGAAAGTCCCCAAGAAAGTCTGAGGAGAGGAGAGGGATGGGTGGGGAGAGTTCTGGCTAGCTTCTGGCACTGGGGATCTGCCCCATATTCCCCTGGTGAAACTGGCACCCATCAAGGCTTCCTTCATTTGATTTAGCCTAAGATTCCCAGATAAGACTCTCCTGGGATTCATTTCTTTTGTGGCCCCATTTCTTGTCAGAAGCTTGGGGAAGCGGAGGGGGAGGGGCTGTGATGGAAGCTGGAAGAGACAAGGACATCCCCCCAACTCCCCAGCAGCCCCTGCCCCTTTCCTGAGAGCAGTATGTGAGTGGAAGGAGGCACTCAGCTCTGGGAGGGGGAGGCAGAGAGGGGCTGAGGGTGCTGTGAGTGACTCCAGGGGCCAAATCAGGCCTTTGGAGGAAGACTAAACCCTAACTTCTTCCTCCCAAGTCCCCCTTCTCCCTGCTGCTCTGCTTTTCTCCAGGTCTTGAGAGAAAGAGTTTGCCATCCTCTTTCCTCTTCGGGTCTGGACAACTGGCCCTCTCTGTCCCTTGGTAAGGGGAATCACCAGTTTTGGGGGACAGGGAGGCAGGGTGTAAGTAACCAAGTGACTCACACCCCTCACATCACACCTTGGGGGCCACAGAATGACGAGCCCTCTGTTTGGAAGAGATCTCAAAGGGCTTCTGATCTAAACAGGAATTCCCACCCTGTCATGGGGCCTCCATTAAAGGTCTTTTCTGGAGCTCTGAGGGGAGTGGAGGAAAGGCAAGGGTGAGCTCTGGCAGCCCACGGTGTTCTGGACTGGTATGAGACCGCACCTTTGCTTCCAATCCGGCTAACAAGTTAACGCCTACTATGTACAAGGCAAACCCAAACAAACCCCAAACCATTTTCCCCTCAAAGAACTTACATTCTACTGGAGAGAAAGTAAGTGTATACATACCTTCTTCTGACTTGAGGAAATAAAGAGTACCAACGAATGGTATAATATTTATCCTGTATGTAGCTTGTGTATGGGGGTAGCTAAGTGGGGCAGTGGATACAGTGACCAAATCAGACCTCAGACACTTACTAGCTGTGTGACCCTGGGCAAGTCACTTAACCGTGTCTGCCTCAGTTTCCTTATCTATAAAATGAACTGGAGAAGGAAATGGCAAACCACTCCAGTTTCTTTGCCAAGAAAGCCCCAAATGGGGCCATGAAGAGTCGGACATGATTGCAAAAATGACAGGAGGCTTGTTTCTCCATATCTGCCTCCTTGCGGTCTCTCCCGTTAGACTGTGAGCTCCTTGAAGGCAAGGATTGTCTTCTGTTTCTTTTTGGTGCTGGGCAGATTGTAGGTGCTTCATAAATGTTTACTGACTAATATTTTGTATCTACTTATATTGTGTGTGTCGTTGTTCCTGTAAGAATGTAAGCTCTCCTCAGATACTTAACACTTACTAGCCATGTGACCTTGGGCAAGTCACTTAATCTTAATTGCCCTGCCTTTCCCCCTCAAAAAAATAAGTATGTAAGCTCTCTGAGGGCAAGGGCTGCTTTATTTTAGTCTTTGATTTCCCCAGTGCCTAGCACAATACACAAACACGCTCATGTACATACAATGCACATACATAAATATATGTATATATATGTATATATCTTTATATATATTTATTAGTTGCTCAGAATAGGCTTCTCCTAGGAGATGGAGCATGAGTTAGGGCTCAAGGAAGCCAGGGCTTCTAAGAGTGAAGAGGGAGGGCCATCTGTGCCCCTCCCAAGAGGTGTGAGACACAGTGCCCGCTTCTCCCAGAAAGCAGGCCAATCTGACTGTGACATGGAGAAAACAAATGCTATCACAGACCTGGAGCACTCTGCAGACCTCACAGCTCTCGATAAAAGCCATGGTGGGGGGCAGCTAGGTGGCACAGTGAATAGAGCACCAGCCCTGCAGTCAGGAGGACCTAAGTTCAAATCTGGCCTCAGACGCTTGACACTTATTAGCCATGTGACCTTGGGCAAGTCATTTAACCCCAATTGCCTTGTCTTCCTCTCTCCAAAAAAAAATGAAAAAAAAATAGTGGTAATGGTGTTGCATGAAGGGGAGAAATAAGAAATAAGCCTGGAGATGGAGGCTGGAAACAAGTAACGAGGGGCTTTTAATGTTGACCAAAGGGGATTGTATTTTGTCCTAGAGGCAACAAAGGACCACTGTAGTTTTTTGAGCAAGGGAGAGAACATGGTTAAAACTGTAATTTAGAAATATTATTTTGGCAGGTATGGGTGGGGAGGGAGGAGGAGAGGGGAAAGGGTGTACAAGGGGGTGCAAAGTGCAATAATCCTCAATGCCAGGCTGAAGAGTTAGCATTTCATTCTAGAACCACTGACTTTTCTAGAGCGGTGTAGTAACCTGGTCGGGCTTGTGCTTATGCAGATCATTTTTTCAGCTGTACGAAGGATGCATTTCTTGCGTATAAAACTTGGCATATGCATGTCTCATATCGACTTTGTGAGCTCAGTAATACAGGCATGGATTATTATCCCCATTTTATAGATGAGAAAACAGTTTTGGAGAAATGAAATGACTTGCTGAGGTCACAATGAAGGTATTAGGAGAAACTAGAAGTTTGCAGAAACCCTAGTGACCTGAATAGAGGGGGGGTGGGCACTAGTGACCTGGTAGGTATGGAGAAACACTGCCCTTTGCTTCAGAGGAGAGCAAGTAAGAATGAAATGAATTAATAAGGAGGGGAGGAAGCCAGCCAGGGTGGGATGGAGGGGAAATGTCATGGCCCAAGATCTCTGTCAGCCTAGCCAGTCTCTATCTGTTTCTGTCACTGGGAAGAAAGCTATGAGTCTTAAAGTCTCAGACTTCAGCCGAGCCCAAGGAGGTCAATGCATCATGCCAAGTTGGGTGCCTCCATGGTGTGCTAGGCTCTGGAGAGCTGATAGTTAACCTTTTAGTATGAAATCAGCAAACGCCACAAATCAGGGTTTAATTTATTGTTTAATAGATTGCCTAGACTGAAGAAAGTGGTCAAGAAATTGTTAATATTGCAAATTGAACTCCAGAGATTTTTGGGTGTATATATGTATATAAGTGTATGTATGTATTCATGCATGTATATATTTTTTCCAGAGAGGCAGTTGTTAAACATTTCCCAGTACCCTCTTGGGTGCCTCCCAAGGATACTAGTCTATCCTTGCTTTCCTACCACTTATCTAACTGTTCCTTCTCAGTCTCCTTGGCTCTGTCTTCATCTAAGTTGTACCTGCTCATTGGGGGTGGCCTCAAGGATTCTGTCTCTGGCCCTCTTCTCTTCTTCTTCTATACTATTTCCCTTGGTGATCTCATCTGCTCCCATGGGGTCAACGATCATTTCTATGCTGCTGATTCTCAGATGTATTTGTCCAGCCCTAACCTTCCTCCTGACCTCCAGTCACATGTCCTGCTGCCAACTGGACATCTTGAACTACATGTCCTGTAGACATTTGACACTCAAAATGTCCAAAAATTAAGTCATTATATTTCCCTAAAAACCTTCTCCCTTTTCTATGGGTGTGCTAGTAAATGTTTAACAACCAGCTTTCTGAAAAAAAAAATGTACAAATGATACATTTTAAAATTTAATCTGAATCATTAACATTTTCACCATTACTCTCATAAGGCTAGAAAACCACCAGAACAATCAATCAAACCCCAGTTTATAGCGTTTGCTGATTTCTGAGCTGTAAATGCTATACTGAAATTTTAACAATCAGCTCTCTCAAGCTCAAGCTGACTGCAGTAAATCCCTGCCTCTTCCTAACTTCCCTATTATTGCTGAGATCACTGCCAGATCCACAATCTCAACATCATCCTCGACATTTCTTACCCTGCCTTCAATTAGTCGCCAAGTTATATGGCTCCTACCCATTTTAACATCTCTCCCATATGGCCCCTTCTCTCCTATGACACGGGCACCACCCTGGGACAGATCTGACTATGGCAATAGCCTGCTGGCTCATTCCCCTGCCTCAAGTCTCTTCCCTCTCCAGTCTGTCCTGCCAACTGATCTTCCTAAAGTGCAGATCTACCCATGTCGCCATCACCCACTGCTCCCTTTCAGTCAAGCCCAGTGGCTTCCTGTCTCCTCCATGATCAAATGTAAAATCCTTTGTCTGGCATTCGAAGCCCTTCCGACCTTTCCAGTTTTCTTACCTCGCCTTCCATATTCTGATCCAGTGACCCTTGCCTCTTGCCTGATCCATCTCCCTACTCTGATCATTTTCTTTGACTGTCCCCAGGCCTGTAATGCTGCCCCTCCTTGTCTCTGCCTCCTGGCTTCCCTGGCTGCTTCAAGTCCCGAAACCATTCCCAGGACTCCTTAATGGTGGTGTGCCTTCCCTCTAAGACTATCTCCAATATCTTGTTTGTCATCTAGATGGTACAGTGGGTGGAATGCTGGATTTGGAGTGAGGAAGATCTGAGTTCAAATCCTGCCTCAGATACTTACTAGCTGCATGATCCTGGCGCGGTCACTCAGCTGCTGCTTGCCTCAGTTTTCCCAACTGTAAAATGGGGGTAATTCTAGCACCTACCTCCCAGGATTGTCATGAGGACACGTAAAGTGTGTTGCAGTTCTTAAAGTGCTGTCTGAATGCCAGCTACGATTTTTTACATTGATGTTTGTACATGGTCCCCCCAATTAATTAGACTATGGCCACATTGAAAGCAAAGATTCTCCTTTTTTGCACCCTAAGAGCTTTACCCAGTGCCTGGCATATAATAGATACTTGATTAAATGCTTGTTGACTTGGCTTGACTCCATGTTGGAAAATGTGGGCACAGAATAGTATTGGGTCCTTGAGGCTGGAAGAGAGGGGTCAGTTTGTCCCTGAGCTCAGGAAGGAAGAAGCTGGAGTGTCTACTGTGGGTCTTTGAGTGCCGGACAAAGAGGCCAGCATTTCCTTTCCCATTCCACTCAGGCTTGGTTTAGTGAATAGAGTTCTGGACGTGGAGTCAGGAAGGAAGATGTGAATTCAAATGCTACCTGAGACACACGCTGTGTGACTCTAGGCAAACTTTGCAACCTCTCTGGGCCTTGCTTTCCCTATCTGTAGAATGGGGAGATAGGACTTGACCATCTCTGAAGTTCCTTCCATCTGCACCTGTGAGTGGGAGACCTCCTGGGGCAGAGCCATTAGCCACTTCCTTGATCGAGTCTCCTCTCCTTGGGGCCTGGGCTGCCTCTCTGAGAGTTGGAAGGGGCCCCAGGGCACAGCAGGAAACTCCACCATCTTAGTGTTAGTGGCTTGGGGCTGGGAGGAGTCACCTGGGAAGCTGGAAAGCAGACGTCAGGGCCTGGTGATAGCATCTGCCCCCAGCACTGTGCTGCTGTTCGCCGCACCCTGCCCACCTGACCAGAACAGAGGATCAACAAGCCTTGTGACCCTCTGCCCGCCTCTTCCTCCTGGGGAACTGAGAGGAGCTCACTCATAACCAGGACGGGGCTCAGGGGCTCCGCTGGCCCTGTGTGCTCCTTGTAGACACTGGTCCTTCTATACTATGACTATAGTCCTTCCCTATGCCCTGAAAAATGCTTCCAAGCACTTCCCATCTGGGGTGTCCTCGCTCCATTTCACAGATGGGAAGACCAAGGGATGGAGTCTTCCAAGCAGGGCAGCCAAGGGGCTCAGGTCCCCTCTGCACAACATCTTAGTATTTTGAATTGTCAAAGAGAGCTTTGAGAGCATTTGATCTAACCCTCCCATTTTACAGAGGAGGAAACTGAGTCCTTGTTCAGGGACACAACTGGTAGTCCGTAGCAAAGCTAGGGCTTGGATGCTTGGACTCCAATCCAGAGCCGATTTCTCTAGGTAGAGGCAGTAAGGCTTAGGTCTAGGCTGGAAGATTGACTAATATGGGGGCAATTGATAAGTCCAACCTTTGTGGGGAGATTATGTGGGAGAGGATAGCGGCAACTTGGGTCAGAGGTAAAGACCTAAGAGTGTGGGGAGCTGCCTGGGGCCAGGTGAAGTACTTTCTGAGACTTAGATGTTGTTGTTTAGTCATTTCTTCTCCTTCTCCTCCTTCTCCTTCTCCTTCTCCTTCTCCTTCTCCTTCTCCTTCTCCTTCTCCTTCTCCTTCTCCTTCTCCTTCTCCTTCTCCTTCTCCTTCTCCTTCTCCTTCTCCTTCTCCTTCTCCTTCTCCTTCTTCTTCTTCTTCTTCTTCTTCTTCTTCTTCTTCTTCTTCTTCTTCCTCTTCTTTTTGGAGAGGGGAAGATAAGGCAATTGGGGTTAAATGACCTGCCCAAGGTCACATGGCTAGTTTTGTGTAAAGTGTCTGAGGTCAGATTTGAACTCAGGTCCTCCTGATTGCAGGGCTGGTGCTCCATTCACTGTGCCAACTAGCCGCCCCTGTTTAGTCATTTTCAGTTGTGTACACTCTTCATGACCCTATTTGGGGTTTTCTCAGCAAAGATACTGGAGTGGTTTGCCATTTCCTTCTCCAGCTTATTTTACAGATGAGGAAACTGAGGCAAACAGGGTCAAGTGACTTGCCTAGGGTCACACTAAGTATCTGAGGTCAAATTTGAACTCAGGTCTTCCCAAGTCCAGGCTCTGCATTCTATCCACTGCACTACCTTGATGCCCTTGGGGTTCAGCTACCTGGATGGATAATATATACCTTTATTAGAATCTGAGGGGAGGGAAATAAGGGAGGTCTTCCTGACCCCACTCGATGAAAATAAAGGATGGTAAGGGGGAAAATATGCTAAGTATTTGGGGCAGAGGCAGAGGACACACTCAGAGCCCAAAGGCTTGAGTCCAGATTGACCCTCCAGCTAGACAAGGAAGGAAGTGTGCTGTTGTGGGACTGGACCAGGATTCAGAATCCAGAGTCCTGGCTCTGGGACTTACTAGCTATGTGACCTTGGGCAAGTCCTTTACCCTTCTCAAGGCCTTAGTTTTTCTATCTGTAAAATGACTGTTTGGGATTCAATGATCTCTAAGTTTCCTATCAGTTCTGATGTTCTTTTTTTTCCTCCATATATTTATTCTCTTTCCGAGAGTGTTTTGGTCTCCTATGATACTTCAGAAATGTTCTGCAGCCACTTTTAAGTGACAAAATGCAAAACAGAATAAAAATGATTTTTCTCAGAGAAAATCTTCAGACTTACATAAAAAATGAACATACTCCTCCAATTCCCAACCCTCCACAGCATCTGGTCATCTTTATAAAGGCTGCCTGGGAGTTGCAATATTCTGCCCTCCAAGTGGACATCACATTACATTTACAGTTTACAAAGACAAAGGCAGTTTCTGGAAATAGCTTTAAGTAGAAAGTGCCCTTACTTTGACTTAGCTGAAGCCACACTGGGGTTTTATAAAAACTACTTTCACCTGATTAATTTCAGAAATGCTGCACCCATTATGGTTTTGGTACTCACTACATTCACAAATTAACCTTACCTAATAAAAAGGCACATCTTCAGATATTGAATAAAAATGCCCCCAAATTAAAAAAAAAAAAGAACATACATTAAAATCAAGCACTTTTTGCATGATCCTTTGTGAAGAGCAGCCTGTTCTGGTTTCTTAGCTTCTCAAGGTACATGAGCTTTTGGCAGTTTGACAGACTGACTTAAAATGAATTTTCTGGTGAGTTGCAGATAGGACTTAGAAACAAAGTCGAGATGAACACAAACCCCGAGGCCTCCTCAGGCCTACCTACACAGGTGCTAAAGCACCTGCTGGTCATGCTAGTGTTGAGGGAGGCAAGGTTGACATCTGCCTCCCAAGCTGACCATGTTACAATGAGTGCTTCTGACATTCTAAAGTCTCTTCTTGTGACACAGATGCTGTGCTTGGAGGGGGGAAGGTTTGCGTGGTAAGAACAGTGCTGGGTTTAGGGTCAGAAAGCAGCTAGGTGGCACAGTGAGTAGAGAACCGATCCTGAAGTCAGGAGGACCTGAATTCAAATCCGGCCTCAGACACTTAACACAAAAATTAGCCATGTGATCTTGGGCAAGTAACTTAACCCCAATTGCCCTCCAAAAAGCAAAAAAAAAAAAAAAAAGCCCAGATGTGGATCCTGCTGCCATGGACAAGTCAATTAATCCTTCTGAGTCTTAGTTTTTTTAATTTTTTATTTTGGAGGGGGAGGGCAGGGCAATCGGGGTTAAGTGACTCGCCCAAGGTCACACAGCTAGTAAGCGTCAAGTGTCTGAGGCTGAATCTGAACTCAGGTCCTCCTGACTCTAGAGTTGGTGCTCTATTCACTGGACCACCTAGCTGCCCTGAATCTTAGTTTTTTCATCTGTAAAATGGTAACACCACTGTCTGCAGAAGTACATTACCACAGGATGATAATGGTCACATGAGATAATACATAAAATATGTATAAACACTATGTAAACACCAACTATTATTATTAATAATGGTTGCTATTGTTGTTCTAAGGGCCCTCCCAGCTCTGACATTCTGTGTTCTAAGGGCCCTCCCAGCTCTGACATCCTGTGTTCTAAGGGCCCTCCCAGCTCTGACATTTTATGTTCTAAGGACACTCCAAGTTCTGAAACTCTGTTTTAAGGACTCTCCCAGCTCTGACAATCTCTGTTCTAAAATTTCTCCCATCTCTCCCATGTTATATTCTGAATCCTTCCAGCTCTGACATTCTGGGATTCTGGGAGGATTAAGAACAGGTGGGGCCTTGAGGCAACTCAGTCACAAGGTGTTCCCTTGGTGTATAAAATATTAGTGCATAAAGTCATGGCCAAAAGAGCAATCTGTTACAGAGATTACATCCATTAAAGGGAAAAAATTAAAGTAAAATAGAGCTTGGGGTTGGGCGGTGTGGCTGGGGCTGGGGAGAGGGGCCATTCCATAGTTGTGCTGACCCACCTCTGATACCTCCCAGCTCTGACCTCCTGTGTTCTGAGGTCCCACCCAGCTCAGATCCCTCAGGATCATCAGTTAGAGCAGATCATTTGCTGAGAAGAAAACTGAGGCCCAAAGCAGTACATATCAGAAATGGGTATAGAAGCAAGATTTTGAGTTTGGAGCCAGTGTTCTTTCTACTATACTGCTTGCCTCTGGTAAGAGAAGAAGGAGGTTATGTAGAAGAAGGAGAAGAAAGGAGAGAGGTTAGAGAGGAAAGAGGATTGAGAGGAGGAGATAAAAGATTGCCTTCAGGAAGAGTCTTACCATGGAGACATGGGGACACAGGGATACCCCAGCTAGGTGCTGTCTCTGAGCCTCAGGTCTTGCTCAAACCCTGCGTGCCTCTGGGTATGGTTTGGGTGGGTAGGGGGCCAATGGCAGAGGTTCAGTTAGACCCTAGAAAGAGTCACTCTGGTGTAAGGGATATAAGAACAGAAAACTGGACCTTAGCAGGATGGGGGCACAGTCCAAGCCGGAAGCAGAGGGATGTCTAGATGTAACTTCAGGTTTGGCCTCAGCTCTTTGGGGGCAGGTGGGGGTTTCTGTTGGTTCCCTCGGAGATGAGGATTAGATTACTCTCCTTAAAATCTTCAATCAATCAATTAACCAACAAACATGTATTAAGAGCTGACTGTGTCAGACAGGCGAGTGCTAAATGCTGGGGATACTGGTATATAAATGAAACATTCCCTACTCTCAAGGAGCTTACAGTCTATCTGCAGCTATATTCTGGATTTCCTACCTGTTTAACCTTGGACAAATCAAGCAACCTTCCTCTCTGCATCTCCCTCCTTCTTACAGAAGCATATGGCCCTGGGACTGTAAGGATGATGGTCCCAAGGGTATCCTAGGCCATCCATCCCTTACATTTCCCTCTCCCATAGTGTATGGGGCAGTCCCTGTGGTGATGGACTCGATCGCACTACTAAAAAGTCCTGGGCCACTTAAAGTCCTTTGCTCTCCCCAGACAATGCAAGGGCTATTGGATTCTTCCATGAACTGCATCTTTTTTGAGGAGATGGTGACCAAAGTCTGGACAAGGGGAAGAGGCGATTCTGAGCTGGGTGCATCCTATGCTGTCCCTTGGGCCTCCAAATTCACAGGATTATAGAACATCAGATCTACACTATTTCTGAACATATGCTGCCCCCTCTCTACCATCCACTGAACCTTCCCTTAAAATAAAGAATTAAAAGGAAAAAGAAAAAAAAGTATGGCAAAACTTCCCATGGTCCTTCCAACACTGACCATTTCCACTTTTGACATCTTAACTAGTTTTTCTGAATGTGAGATAATGCTTCAGAGTTGTTTTAACTTACATTTCTCTTCTTTAAAAAAAAAGATTGATATTCTGTTTTTAGATGACCTTCATTTCTGACTATACCCCTTCCTTTCCCAGTGAATCATCCTTTGTAACAAAGGAGAAAAGGAAAAATAATAAATAAGAAGAAAAATGTAAAAATAAAAAGAAAGAATTTTCAAAAACTAAAATTATTTTTTTAACATTTCATTTTGAAACAATTTTGAGTTCTGAATTCTCTCCCTCACCCATTGAGAGAGTAAGCAATATGATATCAATTATACATGTGAAATCATGCAAAATATATTTCCATGTTAGCCATGCTGCAAAAAAAAGGCAAGAAAAATAAAGAAAGTGAAAAATTATACTTGAGTCTATGCTCAGAGTTCATCTCTGGAATTCTCTAGCATTTTTTTTTCACAAGTCCTTCAGAATGGTCTTGGATCATTGTGTTGATCAGAGCAGCTAAATCAAATGAGGATAAACACAGGTTGGCAAGACAGGATCATACAGGGCGTTCCAGTATGTTGAGTTCCATCCCCATAGCACCCCACCTCTTCCAAAAAGGGAGGGAGGAGTCTTCTTTCCAACTCTTCTCTGGGGCCAGGGTTGGTCATTATAATTTCCAAAGCATTCCAGGGCTTTGTTGTTGCAATTTTTTCCATTTACAAGAATCATTGTTTTGGTGCTAGGTCTTCCCCTCCTTCAGCCTGAGCTTATGTAAAAGTCCCACACGTCTATTTGTTTCTTACCAAGCAGTAAGATTCCGCTGTAATCGGGTGTAGCAATTTTCTATTTTATGGGCATTTGTTTCCAGCTCTTTGCTACCACTGAAAGTGACACTATGAGTATTTTATCACATTTCTTTCTTTCATCTCCTTTTTCTCTGTGAACTTCTTGACTTCTTGGGGTGGATGCCTAGCTCGCTGACTTTCTGGGTTAAAGGGCATGGACATTTTAGTCATTTTTTAGCGTGGTTTCAAACTGCTTTCTAGAGTCAAATCAGTCGCAATTCACAGCTCCACCAACAGACTATGTCTTACTGTGCCTGTCTCACCACAACCCTTCCAAGGTTGACAGTTTTCAGGCCTTGTCATCTTTGCCTGTCTGTTGGGTATAAGGTGAAGTCTCGAAACTTGAATTTTTCTTAGTATTAGTACAGTCTCTCATATGGTTGCTAATAATTTGCAGTTCTTTCGAAGATTTTTTTTGGTTCACATCCCTTGCCAATCCCTCATTCTACCCATGAAGAAACTGGAGTACATAGAGGTTGAATGACTTGTCCAAGGGTCTCATTGGCAGAAAAAAAGCAGGGCTGGGATTCGAAGCTGAGGTTTTTGACTACAAACTCAGACCCAGAGCAGCCACAAGTGTTCTGTATCGTCTTTGCCTCTGGGAAAGGGCTGGGCTGGGCATTGAAACCTGGAGCCCTGGCTTTGGAATCAACCTTCCTACTCACCCTTCAGAAACTCAGTTGGCCCCATCAATGAACACAGCTCCACTCAACCCCGCTGACTTTTGAGAGCCTTATCGGGCTGGGGTGCCTAGAGAAAAAAGGCTGAGGAGCAACTGGTATTTGCTTCATTGGAAGGATACATAGTGTGATGGATAGACCTGGGTTCAGATCCTGCCTTGAACACTGCTGTGTGTCCTTGGACAAATTACTTAGCCTTTCTATGCCTCTGGCTTTTTCATCTGTAAAATGAGGTGGTTAGAGTCAATGGCCATTACACTCCCTTCTAGATCTAAGGCAGGTGAAGATGGGCTTAGAAAGACCAACCAGAGTAGGGTGTGTGTGTGTGTGTGTGTGTGTGTGTGTGTGTGTGTGTGTGTGTGTGTGTGTGTGTGTGTGTGTGTTTCCTATAAAGAAACTATTTCAGGAAGCTATTGCTTCGCATTTATCCAGCTTCGGGAAATCTCTCTCAGATCGAGAGTGCTGTGGGCAGCTTCAGTCCATGAGAGCATGAGCTGGACACGGTCACAGCGAGTTCTGAGGAACAGGAGCTATGAACTGTAGCATCTCTTTCCAGCCTTCCTTTGCCCCAGGAGGGGTGAGTGAGTCAAAGGGAAACCTGAGATTAGGGGATGGGGCCTGTGGGAAAGAGAGGAGGTGGGGAGAAAAGAGGGACTCCCCTCTCTCCCCTTTGGCCTCCTGCCAGGCTCTGCAGAGATTACACCCCATATTTCCCAGGTACCTGCTATGTACAGAGTCCTGTGCCAAGTTCTGGGGAAGACAGAGAGCTTAGATATCACTGTGCTCATTGAGCTCCTCTGCTTCTAGTGGGATATAGCTGTAAACACAGATAACTTTACTTCAACATATTGTGTGATGAGTGTATTAGATGTTTGCCCAAAGACCATCAGAGAGCTATTTACAGGGATATTGTAAAGATTTTTGTATTCGGCATTGTGAAAGCCATTCACAGCTTGTAGGTAAAAATAGGTATCTTAGATTTCCAGTAGTTTTGTTGTTACAGTTGTTTTCAGTTGCGTCCAACTCTCTGTGACCCCTTTGGGGGTTTCTTGGTAAAGATAGTAGAGTGGTTTGCCATTTCCTTCTCCAGCTCATTTTACAGATGAGGAAACTGAGGCAAACAGGGCAAAGTGACTTGGCCAGAGCACATAACTAGTAAGTGTCTGAGGCAAGATTTGAACTTGGGTCCTCCTAACTCCAGGGCCAGCACTCTACCCACTGGACCATCTGGTAGTTTACTAGAGTCTCTACAATACTGTCCAACTCTGGCATTGTTATGTTCTAAAGTTTCTTCCAGCTGTCCTATGATAGGTTCTAAGGTCTAACCCAGCTCTGACAGACATTCCGTGTTTGGGGGCCCACCCTTGACCACCCTGCAGCCTTTGACACTATCCATCTTCTTTTCCTTGATATTCTCTTCTCTCTAGTTTTTCTAGATCTCTTCCTACCTTATCATCCTGCTCCATCTCAGTCTCCTTTGCTGGATTTTATAAAGCCATGCACAAGCAGCTTTCCAGAGGACTGCTGCTGTGAACAGCTTTCAAGGTTCTGATTACATAGTATAGTGAACTCTATTTATTCAATAACAAATCAGAGCAAAACATTCACAGAAAATCACAATGTTACAACTTATCACAGAAAATCAAAATACAGCATTCACCATGTCACAACAACTCAACAACTTATTACTAAAATGGCCACATATTTCACCAAAGTGGTCACATAATTTTAAACAAAATACATTCATTTAGTCAATCACAAAATCCTTAATTCAGTCACAAAGTACAAAAGTCAAAGCTCTCCACACCTATGTCACAATAAATCATAATCTTCTCAGTCAGTACATAGTATCCAAGTAAAGTCTTCTTTCAGCATGACTCAAGGCTGGCTCTCAGCTTCCACGGTTCTTCTTCCATGGTCCCAGCTCCAACTGTTACTTGGGTTCAAAAGCAGGCAGCTCCAAGTTCCTTGTCCACCTCTTTGTCCAGTTCTTCATCCAGTTTCTGTTCCATATTGAAGCTCACAGTGTCCAGTCCACCTCAAGTCCTTCACAGTTCCTGTTTCTGAGAAGATAAAGCTTGACAGAGACACAATAATATTCACACACATTGCCGGCACCATCATCAATTCATGATCTGTCTGTGAAATCAACTCAGACCCACCAACAAGGTCTGAGAACTCAACACAAATCATCAACATAGAAATCAACACAGACCCACAAACAAGGTCCAAGAGGTCAGCACAAATCATCAGTTAAGCCCCAGGACCTCCAAAACCCCCCTCCAGGACTTCTGTAAACATACAATCAGAAAATCCTCTTTCAGGGCTTCCAGTAAGGTCCCAGGGCTTCTGTACAAAATATCACAAACAAATATCAACACAGAGCAGACAAACAGAATGCTGGGGTACCACAAGTTTTCTCTTTCTTGATTCTGCCACCACAAGAGTCCTCTTCTCAGTTCTGCTTGTCCAGCTTGCACTCTTCCTTATATATGACACAGCTCCTCCCCAGAAGTTCATAAGTTTTGGGGTTCATATATTCTGTTTCTTAACAGACTTGATACAAGGCTCAAAAGAAACTTGAACTGAACCAAGTTATTAATTCAATAGCTGAAACAAGGTGTTATTCAATAGCTGAAACAAGGTGTGAACTACCTCTGTGCTTGCCATTACAGATGTTCACCTCTAACCATGGGGGTCCCACATGGGTGTCCTGGGCTACTCAGTATGTACTATTTCATCAGCTCCCCTAGATTCTCCTCTTATCCAGCTCTAACCTCTCTGCTGACCTCCAGTCCAACATCTGTAACTACCTTTCAGACATCTCAAAGCAGGTGTCCCATAGACATCTTGAACTGTGTTCAAAATGTGTTCCAAACTGAATTCATCTTTCGCCTGAACCTGACCCCCTCCAAACGTCCTTATTGTTGTGGAGGATACCACCATCCTCCCAAGTCCTTCAGGCTCAAAACCTAGCTATCATCCTTAACTGCTCACTATCTCTTACCCCCTATATCCACGCTGTCTCCAAGACCTTTGCAACATCTCTCAAATACACCCTTTCTTTTCCTTGATTTCTTTCCTTTCCACCACCCTTGTGCAGGCCTTCATCCACTCGTGCCCGATCTAACGCAGTAACCTTCTGGCAGCTCTGCCTCTGGCTGCCTCAAGTCTCTTCTCCTTTGGGTCCATCCTCCATCCAGCTGCCAAAGTGATTTTCCTAAGGCACAGGTCACATGACCCTCCTACCAGTAAGCTCCAGAGCCTCTGTTTCCCCTTCAGGATCAAATACAAAATCATTTTTGGTGTTGGACATCCTTCATGACCCAACACCATCTCTCACCTTTCTAGTTCCTCTTACATCTTCTTTCTCGTGCACCCTCCACCTTCCGCTCTCCCATCATCCTTGGCCCTCTCCTTCTTCCTTGAACAAGATGTTCCATCTCTTGGCTCTGGGCATTTTTGCTGGCCATCCCCTATGCTTTGAACTTTCCTCCTCCTCATCTGTGCCCCTTGGTTCCTCTGGTTTCCTTCAAGCTTCAGTTAAAAATCCTGCCTTCTATAGGCAACCTTTTCTAGTCTCTTTCAGCTTTAGTCTCTTTCCTCTTCCAATTATTTCCTATTTATCTTGTAATATAGCTTGTTCTTAATAATTGTTTCCATGCTCTTTCCCCCATTGGATTATAAGCCCCTGAGGGCAGGTGCTGACTTTGGCCTTTCTTTGTTTCCCCAGCATTTAGCACTGTGCCTGGCACATAGTAGGTGCTGAATAAATGTTTATATACTGACTGACCTCATAGCTCAATGTTCTGTGGTTCAGGTATTTAGATCCCTTTAAGTGCTGACATTCTGTGTTGTAAGGGCACCCCCAATCCCGACATTCTCTATCTCAAGGCTTTCCTAGCTCTGACACTCTGTGTTCTAAGGGCCCTTCCACCCAACTCTAACATTCTGTCCACAGTTCTTCAAGGGATGTTCCTGGTCAACTGAAAATAAACTGAAAAAAGCTTCAAATCAGATATAAGTGGGCAGGGAAGGTACCTCCTCCTTCTTTCCTTCCTTCCTTCCTTCCTTCCTTCCTTCCTTCCTTCCTTCCTTCCTTCCTTCCTTCCTTCCTTCCTTCCTTCCTTCCTTCCTTCTTTCCTTCCTTCCTTCCTTCCTTCCTTCCTTCCTCCCTCCCTTCCTTCCTCCCTTCTTTCTTTCCTTCCTTCCTCTCTTTCTTCGTTTCTTAGAAATTGATTAATTGATTTGCATATGAAAAAGATCTGGGGGTTTCAGTGGAGTACAAACTCAACATGATTCAACAACTGTAACTTGACCCCCAAAGGTATGTTATAGGACATCGAGAGAGACTCTGCATCTAGAATCTGTTCCTGATCAGACTGTTTCTGGAGTCGTGGGTTCAGTTCTGAGCATCCCATTTTAGGAAAGACATGGAAAAGCAGGGAGGCATGTAGAGTAGGGCATCTAGGATGGTGAGGGAATAGCAGCCTGCCATGTGAGGATCAGTTGAAGGAGCTGGGCATGTTTAGCCTAAAGAAGAAGACTTGGGGGAGAACATGGCTATCTTCATTCAAGATGGAGAAAGGCAGTTATATTTGTTATGCTTGGCCCAGAGGGCACAACTAGTAGCCTTGGTCAAGAGATAGGTTTGGGTCCATAAGGAAAATACATCCTAATGGTGCAATTCAATTGAATAAGATTTATTTAGTACTGACACTATGCAGGACACCAGGTTAAGTGTTGGGAGAGCAAAACCCCAAACCTAGCAGTCCCTTGGCTTCAAGGAGCTTCCACTCTATCCCAAATACATAGATCAACATTGTTCAAAGCTATTTGAAGAAGGAGAGAGCCTGAACAACTTGGCTGAGACTTCATGGTGGAAGGAGGTAGTGCCTGGGCTGAGCCTTCAAAGAAGATAAGGATTCTGAAAAGCAGAGAGATGAAGAGGGAGGGGATTCTAAGGTCAGAGGATGGACTAAAAATGCAGGTCTGGGAGAAAGCTGAATCCAATTCTGTTGGAATATGGAATGGACAAATGCAGTCATGTGAAACAAGTCTGAAAAAGTGGATAGGGGTCAGATTAGGGAGAGATTTCAATGCTAGGCTGAGGAATCTGTATTTTGCCTAAAGGTACTAGTGTGCCCCTAAAAGTTTTGAGCAGGACAGTGACACACAAACCTGTGACTAGAGAAAGATTATTTTGGATACTGTTTGGAGGATAGACTAGATGGGGGAGAGAGTTATAACAGGGAGGTAAATGAGTCAGTTATTTCCGAAGTCCTTGCAAGAAATGATTAGGTAGAAAGCTAGGTTGGTGGCCATGTGTATTTGGAAGCCATCTATGGAGGAATGATCACTGGACCTATGAAGACTGGTGAGACCACCCAGGAGAAAGTACAAAGAAAGAAGAAGACCCAGGACAGAGCCTTGGGGACGCTCATGCTCAGGAGACAGATGATGATACAAAAAAAGGAGACTAAGAAGTAAAAATCAGAAAGTAAGAGAGAGCAGTGTCATGGAAGCCAAGGAAGAAGAGGGTACCTAGGCAAGAGAGGGTTGTCAAGAAGTTTCTGGGGAATAAAACATAGATGATAGAGGGAGTGCCTTACAGTGACTAAAGACTGGAATAGAAATCAGGAAGATCTAAGTTCAAATCTTGACTCAGATTTTCACTGTGGGACCCTAATCTTAATCTCTCTGTACCTTTGTTTCTTCTTGTATAAAACGAGAGGGTTGAACTTAATGGCTTTGCAACTTCAAAATGATAAGATCCTCTGAGTGTTACTTAGATTTGAGATCAGTAGGGTGTGGATGGCAGCATGTAGAGGGAGGAAATGAGGGATTTTTTAGGGTGAACCCACTCATTGAAGTGGCCAGCAAGCATGGGTTCCAGGCTAAGGAGAGAGACAGGCAAGAGAAGCCTTGGAGACTGGTAGATTGGGAAAATAAGGAGAGATGTCACAATGGTGAAAGCAGCGAGGGAGTAGGAGAGGTGGAAGGATGAGATGTTGCTGTCAGAGAGGGGAATTTCCAACCACTTGATCTGGGAGGTGGAACAAAATGGAGTGATGCCATGAGGTCAGTGGTGAGGCTACCACTGTGGGAGGCTGAAATAGAATAGAAAGGGAAAGTCATGACATTTGAGGGGGTCAAGGATCATAGAGAACTCAGTAATGATTAAGTAAGGGATGACACAAGAGCATAGATTTAAACTAGAACAGCTCTTAGAGGTCAGCTGGTTCACCAATCCTTCTTTTCCCTTTCTGCCCCCTGCCCCCACCCCATTTCAAAAATAAGAAAATAGAATTGACTTTCTGAAAATCACATAGCTCTTAAGTGGCCAAATTGGGATTTCGACTAGTTCCTCTGACTCCAAAAGCATCTCTTTCTCCACTGCATCATGGGAAAAGGAAGACTGCGGACTAGGAGCTCATCATTGATGGAGGAGAAGGGTCTAAGAGGTTTTCTGTGGCATATGGAAAAGAGCTTTATAGAGAGATCTTCCATAGACTCAGAGTAGGAAAACCAGTTTGGGAGCCCCAGCTTTGACGTTTATTAACCGTATGGCCATGAGAAAGTTACTTCACATCCCTGGGCCATGTGTACATGCCTAGAAAAAGAAGGGGTTCTACCAGATGATCTTTAAGGTTTCTCACAGCTCTAAATCCAGGAGTCCATTCGGTTTAGGGACAGCTTGGATTATTAGGAATCAGGAGTGAGTAATCGTGGGGAGAATCTCAGGGGCATAATGGAGAAAGGAGTTTGCCTGGTTCGGGATAATAATGATTGGGGAGGCCATTGATACAGTCTGCATGTCAGTTTAGCTAAGGTAGAATGCTGAGTAGACAAAATGAATTAGTATTTGAATTCTGGAGAGTATAGGATCACAGGAGTTAGGGCTGAAAGGGATCTTCAAATTCATCTGGCTCACCTTTCTCATTTTACAGATGAGGAAACTCAAGTCCAGAGGTTTTGAATTCACATAGGTCACATCCGTACTCAATTTGATTGTATACTTCATGAGGTCAGGAACTGTTTGTCTTTCTATTCATATTTGTAATCCTGGAATTTAACACAGTGCCTGGCACATAGGAGGTACTTAATAAAGTATTCTTAACCACTTATTGACCATTCAATTCAACAAACATCTTTTAGGTACTTATTATATACAAAGCACTATGGTAGTCCCCAGAGACCCCTGGGGAGAACTTAATAAGGAGGGTCTATTCTCAAAGGAGGAAGGAAGGAAGGAAGGAACAAAGGAAGGAAGGAAGGAAGGAAGGAAGGAA
>NW_027185588.1:3259181-3259519 GCF_028583685.1 Petaurus breviceps papuanus | reverse complement strand
TCTGAGATCTTTTCCAATTCGTCCTATGTCTTGTGTGCCTACGGTTGCTTTTATGTTGGGCTGTGAGCCCCAGGGACTGTTTTTACCTTTCATTGTATCCCAGTGCTTTTCAGGGGGCCTGGCACATAGTAAGTACTTAATAAGTGCTTGTTGACTTGAAGGCACAAGGAGAGAAAGTTTTCACCAGAAGTTCCCTACTCTTAGGAAAACACAGGTCTGGATAAAGAAGAAGGAAGAGGAAGAGGAGGGAGGAGGGAAGGAAGGGAGGGAGGGAAGAGAGAGGGAGGGAGGGAGAGAGGGAGGGAGGAGAGAAGGAGGGAAGAGGGAGGGAGGAAAGG
>NW_027185588.1:3218731-3259081 GCF_028583685.1 Petaurus breviceps papuanus | reverse complement strand
GAGAGAGAGAGAGAGAGAGAGAGAGAGAGAGAGAAGGAGGGAGGGAGGGGGGAAGGAAGGAAGGAAGGAAGAAGAAAGGAGGAGGAGAAACTTAGAATCAAGCCCATGTCTTCAAAGTCTAAAATCACTGGGAGCCCCAATCCCTAGCTAAATAGCTAGGTGGCTTGTGCTAGAACACAGGGCCCAGAGTGAGGAAGACCTGACTTGAAATTTGGCCTCAGACCCTAGTAGCTGCATGACCCTGGTCAAGTTGCTTAACCTCTGTTTATCTCAGTTTTCTCATCTGTAAAATAGGGATAATAATAATACCTACCTCCCAGGGTTGTTGTGAGGATAGAATGAGATAATAATTGTAAAGTGCTTAGCACAGGGCCTAGAACATAGTAAGTGCTATATAAATGCGAGCTGCTACTGTTGCTGCTTCTGCTAGTGTTACTGCTACTACTTCTACTACTAGTACTACTTACTACTATTACCTTCTACTACCACTACTACCACCACTACTACTACCATGACTACTACCACAACCACTACCATTACCACTACTACTACCACTACTATCACCACCACCACCACCACTACTACTACTACCACCACCACCACTACTACTACTACTACCACTACTACCACCACTACCACTACCACCGCTACTACTACTACATTCCGAGAAGAGACATCAACTACAGAGCAGCCCAGAAGTCCACCTGGTCACCATAATGATCACAGGCCCTTCCAGAGAGGCCAGAGAAGACTGCCAGTACAGGGGTGGGAGCTTAGAGGAATAGAAAGAGTAGGGAAACCACAAAACACTCATCCCCCTCTATTCAGGGCTGACAGCTTCAGGGGACTGTCTCCAGGGTTAGTCAATAGCTTGCCTTGAGCTCCAGGTTTGAGGTTCTGGGCTTTGGGCCTTTCTCCTTGTTCTGGTCTAGGGAATGCCAAGTGCCATTCTCACCCCACTCCTCCCATTTCTCCTCCCTTTTAAAGACTGATATAAAACCTGCCTCTCAGGCTGGACTTCTAGAGATAGTGCCCTGCCCTGCTGGGTGGCAAATTGAAGCCTACGACAGGAGGTCTGGATTTTAGCCTTGACTCTGACACTAATGAATTAACTGTGACATCTTATACAAGTCTCTTCTTTGAGCCTTGGTTTTCCCAGCCACAAAGTGAAGACCAAATGATCTCTTAGATGCCTTCCTGATCTGCTACTTTATATTCTATGATCTCTCCTAAATTTGATAGTCTATGTTCTAAGGGCACTCTGACTCTGACATTCTGTGTTCTAAGAGCCCTCCCATCTCTGACATCCTGTGTTCTAGTTCTGACTAGAACATCTCCCAGTTCTGACACTCTGTGTTCTAAGGGTCCTCCCAGCTCTGACATTGTGTTCTAAGGGCCCTCCCAGCCCTGACACTCTGTTCTAAGGCTCTCCCAGCTCTATATTCTGTATTCTAAGGGCCCTCCCAGTTCTGACATCCTGTGTTCTAATGACCCTCCCAGGTCTGACACTCTGTGTTCTAAGGGCCCTCCCAGCTCTGACTGTCTATGTTCTAAGGGCCCTCTCAGCTCTGACATTCTGTGTTCTAAGGGTCCTTCTAGCCCTGACACTCTCTGTTCTAAGGACTCTCCCAGCTCTGATGATCTCTGTTTTAGGTGCCAAGTGCTTATAGTTCAAGGGTTCACAATAGTGGGAGCCAGCTTTGTCCACCAATTTGGACAAGCCCAGAACCAGATTACATGCTTGATTTTCTTAGCTCTGTTCTATTTTCATGGCAGGGTTACTCTGCCTGGCTTTCCTGGGTAGATCCAGGGAGTTCTCCACTGAAAACACTTCCCTTCCTATAAATGTCCTTTGTTCTTCCTCTAGTTCAGGGCCTGGTTCCTTACTTGATCTTATGGCTCAATGACTCAAAGCAGGAATGGAAAGAGTGAGGGAGTATCTAAACCTATAGTCACTAAGGAAGGTGGGAAGAAAAAGTCCCCAGCATCCTGTGAGATCAATCTGGGCAAATATTATTATTCCATTTTACGGAGAAGGGAAGTGACTTACCCAAGGTCACAGGATGGAGCGAGGAACTAGAATTTTAACCTTGTTTGGAACATTTTATACTTTTAGTTTCAACCTCTCTTCACAGGAATAATTTACAATGAAGAATGAGCCGTATAATGGAATAAAGGGTCTGTGTAATGTGGGAGGATAAAAAATGCTGGATTTGGAGTCAGATGCCCTGGTTTCAATTTATCACTGGTGTGACTTTGCCAAAGTGATTTTCTTTCTGGGCCTCAGTTTCTCAATCTGTAAAACAAGGGGGATTAGACTAGATTGGAAAGGCCATAAGATTCCTGAAGACTGGGTCAAAGAGATCCTTGGCAGAGTGGGGAGGGGGCAGAATAATCTCTATGCTGGAGAAAGGAGTAGAGCCACAGAGAGCTCCTCCTGTGCTCTCAGAAGGGTCTCTCTTGGGGCTTAGATCTTCACTCCCCCTTTCCTTGGGGCACAGAGTTGTTGGGATGGTTAGAGTGAGAGGAGACAGCTCATACTCTGTGGCCTCCCTGCCCCCTCTTCCTCCTCCTTCCTGCCCAAATCCTCCAGCTCATAACCATAGGGCTGGTCGACCTGCCCTGAGACTACCCTCGACCACAGGAAGGCCCAGCTTAGGGACCCAAGCTGAGCAGAGGCAAGAGTCAACATCTCAAAATAAACTCAGGTTGCATTATCTCCCCCACCATCTTCCCCTCCCCAAAAATAGTTACTAAAGGGCCAGACTAGCTTGAGGTTCCAAGGGCCTTTGCTCTGCTCCCAGGTGGGGCCTGGGAGCCTAAGGGTCAGGAGGGGGAAACTGGGAGCCTGTCCCTTTCTCACTGTACACCCAGCTTGTGACTCGTGAAGGTGGGGATGGGGTGCAAATGTGCAAAGTACTGGGGAGAGGCCAAATGTAGTTAGATTTTCATCCTTGCCTTCATGGAGTACACAGTCTATAGTTGAAGGCTAGGACACAAACACAGATGGATTGTAATACCCAGTATCTCAGGAAAAGTGTATCAGAGAGGGCTAGCCAAAGTGCAAGGCAAAGTCTAATTCTGAGATAACTTAATACTTATTGGAGATATACAGGGAAGGCTATCAGAAGGAGGAGGTTTCTGAGATTGATTCTGAGGGCAGGTAATAGAGGACTGGGCTTGGAATCGGGAAGATTCATCTTCATGAGTTCAAATCTGGCCTCAGACAAATATTAGCTATGTGACCCTGGGCAAGACACTTAACCCTGTTTGCCTCAGTTTTCTTATCTAAAAATGAGCTGGAGAAGGATACCACTTCAGTGTCTTTACCAAGAAAACACCAAATGAAGTCATGAAGAGAAGGACATGATTAAAATACCTGAATAACAACAAGAAAAAGATTTTTAACAAATTGAAGCACTGGTGGACGTTTGAGTCAAAAGTAGATATCAGAGGGGAAGCTAGGTGGCACAGTGAATAGAGCACCAGCCCTGGAGGCAGGAGGACTTGAGTTCAAATCCAACTTCAGACACTTAACACAAAAAAATTAGACTTGTGACCTTGGGCAAGTCACTAAACCCCAACTGCCCTACCTTCCACCCTCCAAAAAGCCCCCCCCAAAAAAGTAGATATCAAAGAATGGTAAGGAACCTAGTTTGGCCAGGATATATATAATGTAGACTGAAACCAGATTTTAGGAGGCCTTGAATGCCAAACTAAGATGTTTGTATTTTGTACTATATTCTAGGGGTTCCTAATCTAGGGTCTATGAACTTTGATGGAGAAAAATTGCACCTTTCTTTCAATATTATTGCCTTTTTTAATACCATGTACTTCTTTTTTCTGTTGCATTTTAAAAACTATTCCAAAAAAGAGTCCATAGGTTTCACCAGATTGCCCAAAGGATCCAGTGATCAAGGGGAAGACATAGTTTGGAGGCTGTGGGAACAGTGGATTAGAAAAGGGAGAGACCAGAGGGAGGGAGACCAGTTAGGAGGGAGAGCTGCCAGATGCCAGACTCCTTCTCTCAGAAACTCAGAAAACCCCAGAGAGGTTTTGAGTGACTGCCTTGTCCAGTTCCCCCAGGCAGCCGGCTCCCAGAGAACAGAGGTAAGCTGGGACAGATGCAGGTGAGATTCATGATTAGCCTTCCCCTCCCAGTTCCTGCTGAGCACTGTGTAGGCATAGGTGTCTGCCCTGGGTGGTAGGGGATCCACATGGGAATGGATGTTGCTTTTCCCTCTGTGATGTGGGCAGCCCCAGTCCCGGCCCTAGCAGTAGAGGGCATGGGTGTGGTACTGCCTGTAAACCTTGACCACTAATGATGAGGAGCCCTGCCCAGTCCCTGGTCTGGCCTCCTGAATTGCTTCCTCCCCTGAGTTCTCTGGGCACTTGGGTACAGGCTGGCGCTGGAACCTCTGGGGGTGGGAGAGGACACAGTGGAGGGAGGCAAAACCCAACTAGTGGACAACCTTCCTTGGGATAACCTGACAGGACAAAGAAGAGACTAAGGTTTTGGGCAGGGAAGTTATCAGGGGGAGGGTCAAGGTTAGAGTTAGAGCTAGCTGGGACCAGAACCATAACTAGGGATTCTAGAACTGAAGGAAAATTGAAGAGTGTGTGTGTGGAAATCTAAGGTCTGACTATTCTTTTGTGTGATTGAGCTATAATGGAGACAGATATGGTGGGGGCTAGGAAAGTTGAGGAAATGGGAATCCAGGGTGGAGAAGACTGTGAATGAAGTATGGACCTTATTGGAGAAGAGGATGAGTGGTTAGAAAGTTCATAGATGACAGTCACAAGGCTATGGAGGGAATGTGTAGGATGGAGAAAAGAGGTTTCTGAGTGAGGGTGTCCACATCTAAAAGTGGCAATGGAGAGTCCAAAGTATGCCAGATTTGCCCAATTCTCTGCCTGGTCACATGTGTAAGGGGAAGGAGCAGCCAGTCTTTGAAGGGGCCAAGAGAGGTGGTGTCTTCAGAAGAAAGCTGAGTTTAATTAAGCCCCATAAGATGGAATAAATGTGAGAGAAGAGGTCAGGGATGAAGACAGAGAGGAGGAGTCCAAAAGCTATGGTAGAAAGAGAGAGCAAGAGGAGAAGAGGCGCTTACTATGATGGTGGAAGGGACTCAGCCAATCCCTTCTCAGACACCTATTCTTACCCCTGATTCTGTGGCCTGACCCCCACCCTCCAGACAAAGGAATGGTAGGACAAACATCCCCAGCCACTGTGGATTCGTTCTGGGGCTGTGTCTGGGCAGTGTGACCTTCTCTGCCTCTACAGGGGGCACCACACCTTGCTCCAAGCTAGAAATGATGTGGTATTTGTTCAGAATTACCCAGCTAGACTGGATAAGATCTCTCAGCTGATGGTTCCTAGAAAGGTAAGACTTAGGGTCCAGTGTGCAAATTTAGAGATACCTTTACTACAAATGTTCATATGACCAATTTATGCCCAACCTGTGGTAGAGCCTTCCGAGCTCACATCGGTCCGAGCAGCCACACTTGGACACACTGTACCTTGACTCCAACATAATGATGTCATTTTGGTCCTCTTGGAGCACCAAGGACAACAACCATCCAGGATTAGGGTTAACAACAGGAAATGACATGCCAACCAATCGATCAGCAAACATTTACGAGGTGAAAGCATTGTGCTAGATGTTGTTACAAAGTCAAAAGCAAAACTGCTCTCAAGGAGCTCATATTCTCTCCAGGGGAATAACTGGTAACTGTATAAAGGATATGCAGAACAGATACAAATAGATGGAAGGTGCTGGGCTGGGTTGGTGACGGTGGACAGGGAGGGCTCTAGTAAGTGGATCAAGAAAGGCATCTTATACAAGGTGGTCCATGTTCTGAATCACAAAGAAAACTAGGGAGTCTAAGAGGAGAAGGTGAGAGGAGTGAGCATTAACCTTCCCATAAACCTTTTTCAATAGAAAAGAAATACATTCAAGTGTTTCTCCATCCATATGCATATGATTCATTTTTCGTAAAGAAAACCATTATTAGGTATGTGACTTTTTTTAGTATCATGATATTAAATGCTTATGAGAACATGGTCAAACTAATGAGGCCCTCGATTCTGGTTTTTTTGGGGGTGGTGTTGGTCAACCAATAATTTTACGCTCTGCCTAGTTTTTTAGATTCTCACATGTCATGTTTAGCCTCCTAATTTTTTTTTTTATTGCTTTGGACTTGATTGGGAACTGGATTGAGGATGCCGATGATAAAGACTTATCCACTGCTGCTAGGTTGGAAAAGTGCATTACGGTCTTTGGACCCTCCCAACAACCCTATGTGGTAAAGGCTATTTTTATCCCCTTTTACAGATGAAGAAATAGAAACAGGGAGAGGTTAAGTGACTTGCCCAGCGTCATACAACTAGAAAGTGTCTAAGGTTGGATTTGACCTCAGGTCTTCCTGACTCCAACACTGGCCAGTGTTCTACTTACTGCTCCCCCAGAATTAAAGCCTTATGAGCATATTTAGTAAAAAGAGAAAAGGTTTTTCCAGAGGTACATCAAAAATTGTGTAGCTTCATTGACTGGAAATCAATTTGGAATGATTATTGATTAGTCAGTTTCTTTTTTAAATTTTTAAAAAAAAATTTAAATTTTTTTTGATTGGTCAGTTTCCAATGGGTTGCTGTTGCTGATTATTTTGTAGCTCAATATGAAAAGGGTTTCCCAACCAAATTTCATTCTTTTGCTTTGGGTCAGTAGAAGCTATTCCTTCAATTCTCTCTTCCAAATGTTTCAGTTGCATTGTAATACTCCCTCCTGTTTCTCCCTCTAATCCACCCACTTTGTCATCAACATAACCATTTTTGGAATATTTCAAGAGGACAATATAGTTACCAAATATTTCCCATGCCTTCTTACATCTTCTTGCAACCTTCCCACATCTTCTGGAGGTGCACATGCCCCAGGTTGGAAACCATTATCCTGAGACCTTCGCTGTTTGAACCTTCCTTCCAGATGTCAGGTCCCTCAATCTATCATACCAGTGAGTCAGGTGTCTTTCCACCTATTGTTCAAATTTTAGAATTTGACTTTCATTAGTTCCTATGTGAGTCCAGATATATAGAATGTAGCTGTCTTTGGCCAATGGAGTCAGATTGACTTGGGAAACTAATGAAGCAGAAGGTCAGTCCTCTCCCCGAATCTCTCTGTCCACTGTGGACCAAAGATAGGTTATAAAGATTAGGTTGGAAAGAGTTTGAGGAACTGGGTTCAGATCTCAATATTATTATGTACTGTTTCTGTAACTTTGAACAAGTCACTTAACCTTCAGCTTCTTCATCCGTAAAAAGAAGGGGTGGACCGATAAGCTCCCTTCTACCCATAAATCCTATAATTTAAAAATCAATCCATTAGCAAACATTAGTAAACAGCTACTAGGCTTTGTGGATATAAAGACAAAAATGAAAATAATCCCTGCCCTCAAGGAGATTACATTCTATCAGGGGAGACAACAGGTACATAACTAAGTATATTCAAAATAAATACAAGGAAATTTGCATAGCAGATGGGGAAATCATGAAAAGCTTAGTGTAGAAGGAGGTGCCTTACCTGCTTCTTGAAGGAAGCACAGGGATTCTAAGAGGCAGAGGTGAGAAGGTGGGGCTTTCCTGGTATAAAGACAACCAGCAAAAAGGCATGGTGATGGGAGCTGGAGGGCCATGTGTGAAGAACAGCAAAGAGGTCAATTTGGTTAGACTCTAAAGTGTGGTCAGGATAATAATATATAAGGTTGGAAGGTAGGTTGGGGCCAGGTTGAAAAGAGTTTTAAGTATCATACAGAGGACTTTATATTTGATTCTAAAGCTAAGTGGAAGCCACTAGGGTTTCTTGAGCAGGGGAGTGACATACTTAGTCAGACCTGTGCTTTAAGAACATCTCTTAGGCAGTTGTGTGGAGGATGGAGTGGAGAGAGGAGAGACTTATAATCCTGAAGTGGCATCCTATTTATGAGAAATACAAGTAAACTCTTCCCTAAGGGGTGGGGTGAGAAACTTTTCAATACAGCCTTATGCAGGCTTTTCTGTAATGAGGGTTAGTCAGGGAGAAGATGCTAAAGGTTTAGAGGTATTTTCTTCCCTCCTGAGGTCTCTGGAAAATGGCAGATCATTGGGGGCAGCTAGGTTGCTCAGTGAATAGAGCACCAGCCCTGGAGTCAGGAGGACCTGGGTCCAGATCTGGCCTCAGACACTTAACACAAAAACTAGCTGTGTGACCCTGGGCAAGTCACTCAATCCCAATTGCCTTCCAAAAAGCAAAAAAAAAAAAAAAATGGCAGATCATTTCAGTATCTTTGTCAAGAAAAACCCAAATGGTGTCACGAAGGGTCAGACTAAATAATAGAAGAGGTCTCCGGCACGTTCTCTGACTTCCAGCCCCCAGTCTCCATTTCCTCCTCTTGGATCTAGATGATCAGAGTTACCGACTCCAAACTCCTTATTCCATGGCTGTTCTGCTAGACCCATTTCATTCACCACCCCCCTTTCAGGACAGCAGCAGCCCCAATGCCTGACTCAATCATAGACTGATTTTCTCACATGCCAAAATTAACGAGAAAAACATTTTTTGTGGGTACAAAACAACGCCCTACCTTGGCTGATGATGTCAGTACCAAACCACAAGGGCTCCAGATGGAAATATGGGGAAGATAGAATTCTGATTAAGCCAGGCTTCCCAAGGGGAGCTCTGTTCTCTTTACCCTGCCCCATTACCCTGTCTGGATATGGAAGAGGAAGGAAGAAGAAAGATTGGAGAGGCTAGGGGTGGGGAAGGGGAAAGGTTGAAGGGAAAGATAAGAGACCGGAGAGGAGGAAGGAGATCCATCCTAAATCCAATCTTTCTTCTTCCCTATCTCAATACCCAGTTCTGGTCAGTGAGCAAAACCAAAATTGATAGAGATTCTTAAAGCTGAAAGGGACCTTAGGCTCCTTCACCCCACCCTGTCCTCATTCAGGAAGCTCCTTTACCATATCTGTGATCCTTGGTTTCTGCTCGAATACTTCCAGTGAAAGGGGACTCACCGCCTGCTGAAGCAGTCTATATTCTATTGTTAAACATCTCTAGTTGTTGGGATTGATCTGAAATCTGCTTGCCTGTGACTTCACAGTCTTGGGTCTCCCCTCTGAAAAAGTCTAACCTCCTTTCCTTGTGAGAGCCTTTCAAACTGCATGCCTTCTCCCTAAGCCTTCTCTTCTGTAATCAAAATAGTCCCAGGTTCTTCAGTTGATCAATAAGTGAATCACTTAATCAACAAACATTTATTGAGTACTATCTTTGGGCCAGAACTGTGCCAGGCACTAGGAATACATGAAGAAAAGTGAGACAACCCCTGCCTTTAAGGAGCTTATATTCTCCTTAGGGAAACATCATGTTCACAGACAAATAAACACCAAAGGTTTGGGGGATAGAGGAGGGGATACTAAGAACAAATCAGGAAAGGTCTTATGACAGGGAGGTTTAAACTGAGTCTTGATGGGAGTTTGGGATTCCAAAAGTTCTACGTGAGAAAGGAAACCTTTCAGGGATGGAAGATAAGTTATACAAAGGCATGGAATGGAGAGATAGATTGTCAAATAGGGAACCAGCAAATAGGTTGGCTTGCTTAGCACATAGAGGGTGAAATAATGTGTAAGGAACTTGGAAAGGTAGAGGTAGAGCCAGATTGTGAAGTACTGTAAGTGCCAAACAAAGGAGTTTATATTTTATCCTAGAGGCAAAAGGAAATCACTGACATTTCTACAGCAGGGGAGGGACATGGTCAGATTTATGCTTAGGAATGTCACTTAGGCAGCTGTACAGAGGGGAGAGATTAGGAACAAGAACACTAATTAGAACACAGCAGAGGAGGAAACTGAGGCAGACAGGGTTAAGTGACTTGCTCAGAGTCACACAAGTGGTAAGTGTCTGAGGTCAGATTTGAATTCACAAAGATGGTTCTTCTTCACTCCAGGTCCAATACTCTATCTAGTCTAGCTCTGTCTAGCTGCCCTGCAAGAATCTAGGTAAGAGATATTGAATGTCTGAACTAGGATGGTTGTGTTGTGAGTGGAGAGACAGGAACAAATGTGAAAATGCTGAGAGCATAGAATTGACAAGACTTGAAAACTGACTATATGTGGAGGATGACGGAGAGTAAAGAGTTAAGGACAGAAATATGGAAATTAGGAAGGAGGATGGATTTAGGAGGGAAGAAAACAGATTCCGTTTTGACATGTTGGTTCTGAGATGCCTATAGGACATCCAGGTGGAGATGTCCATGGGGCACTTGGAGATACAAACCTGGAGCTCAGGAGGAAGATGAGGGCTGAAAATGTAGATTTAGGAGCAATTTGCACAGAGATCATAATTGATTGCATGGGTGCTGATAAGATCACTGATAGGTAGGGGAGAAGAGGTGAGAGTCCAGGATATCATTGTAGGGTATATCTTTGCATGGGATGGTGGGGTGGAAAGGTAGGCCATGGAAAATGGTACTGCAACAGGCACTGGGCAGGGGTTGGTCCAACAGATACGAAGGGAACCATGATGGAACTGCATTATGAAAACACTGGTAAGAGAAAGTGGTCAACAGTGTCACTTGCTTTAGAGAGGTCAAGATGACTGGGGACTGAGAAAAGGCCATTGGATTTGGCAATAAAAAGATCAGTGGTAATGAGAGACACAGACAGAGAGAGAGGAGAGAGAGACTGGGAGACAGAGAGAGAGACAGAGAGAGAGAGAGAGAGAGAGAGAGAGAGAGACAGAGAGAGAGAGAGAGACAGAGAGAGATAGACAGAGAGAGAGAGAGAGAGAGAGAGCAAGCGCAATTTCACACAAGTGATAGGGACAGACACTGGTTTGTGAGAGGTTGAGAAATGAGTGGGAAGTGAGAAAGTAGAAGCAATGAGAATACACAGATTTCTTTTTCTTTCTTTTTTAAAAAAGGAGTTTGGATATAAAGGGGAAGAGAGTTGGTACTTGAAGAGACAGAGGGTTAAGTTAATTTTTTTTTTTTAAAGAATAGAAGTAATCTGAAAATTTTCCTAGGCAGGAGGAAAAGCATCGTGGATAAGAAGAGATTGGAAATTAGGGAGAGGGAGGGGATAATTTAAGGGGCAAGATCTCTGAAAAGGCAGTAGGGTTTGGGATCAACACAAGTGGAGGGGTTGGCATTGGCAAGGAAGGCTCTCATATTGATGGTTCCAAGTCTCCCCAATATCCTTGCCATCTTCCTCTGCCTGGTCAATGTCACTCCCTAAAAGTGTGGTCCCTAAATTTGTGCACAATCTTCCAAATGTGTCTGGTCAGGGCAGAGGGTAGTGGTGTTATGTCCTTCCTTGCTTTGGGCACAATGCCTCTCTTAGATTGATACTGCATCACATTACTTTTTTCCTTAATAGCATTTAATTTTTTCCCAATTACATGTAAAAGTTTTCAACATTCATTTTTGTAAAATGTTGAGTTCCAAATCACATCACATAATTGACTCATACGGAGCTTGTGGTCAACTGGAACTTTCAGAATGTTTTCACATGAAGTGCTTATACTTGTGCCCTGGCCTTTTCTTTTAAATCTGAATGAAGTCATTTACATGCATTCATATTCAATTTCATCTTGTTGTAGTTAGGCCATCATTCCATCCTATGGATAACTTTTTTTGATCCTGATGCTGACACCCAATGTGGTAACAAGTCCTCTCAATTTAATAGCAATTACCAATTTGATAAACATGTACTCTAAGCAAGTTGTTGATAAAAATATTGAATAGGATAGGGCAAGGAGAAAGACCTCTATAACTCTCCTTCCATATCATCATTAAACATTAAATGCTTTTTGGGTCCAGTCATTCATCTAATTATGAATTCAGTCTATTGTCATCTAGCCCAATGCCTTATCAACTATCCACATGGATATTATAAAAGATTTTGTTAAATGCTTTGGTAAAATCCAGGTATGTTATGTCTACATTATCCCTCTAATCCATCATCTAATAACCTTATCAAAGAAGATGAGGTTAGATTGACCTCCTTCATCTTCCTGATCCTACATGGACTTCTTTTCTAAGTATTCCCCAAATCATCCATTCTGGAATTTGCTCAGGGAAAACAAGAGCCTCACCAGTCTGTAGTTTCTTAATAAATACTCACTGAATTTATATCTGAATTCTTTCTGTGCCTTGGGATGAAATTCATTTAAGCCAGGTGACTTTAACTCACAGAGGCAGCTCAACTCAATGATCAGATATCTTCTCATTTATGATCAGATTTCTCCTCATTTATCTTGGTTTTCAGTTACCTTAACCATGTTTGTTCTTTTATTCTTCCCTCTGAGATCATTCTCCTTGATAGAGGGGAAAAAAGAAGCAAAAACACAAGTTGAGTTTTTCCACTATTTCCCCATCATCTGTTACCACTGCACTATCCAGCCTGATCAGTAGGGTCAATGCTTTCTTTTCTTTTCTTTTTTTTTTTTAAAGCTATGGCTTGCTCAAGGTTACTGGGTGTGGTGCTGAGTATCTGAGCCCAGATTCGATCCAGGTCATCCCGACACTGGGGCTGGTGCTCTTACTCGCTGTGCTACCTGGCCGCCCCAGGGTCAATGCTTTCTTGTTTTTTTTTTTTAATATATTTTGTCGCTGCTATCATTTATCATCAGCTTCAACACCTGGGCTTTTGTCATCCTGACATTATTCTGATAGGACTAAGTCACTCTCACTTGAACCAATTTTCCTTTCAAAGTCTCAGTTCTTGGTATCATACTTTTATTTCCAATGATTTCCTTGAAATTTACTCCTCCAAGGTTTAGGATACCCACTAAACTATAGGTAATATGTGCCTCATAGTCTTCCCCACCCTGCCCAGCTGCTTGCCTTATGTATTACAAACATTAATATGGTACTATCATTGCTTCTCAAAGTTTTCATCACTTCCACTTCCCCAATCAGGTTTTCTTTGACAAAAACAGGATCAGGGTTTGCCTTTCCTCTCCATCATGAGAGTACAGGGCGTCCTTAAAGTCTGGACACATAGGAAATCTCATTAACTATGTATATCTTCAAAAAATGAAATGAATGAAAATTTCAACATTTTATTTCATTAGCATAAATTTTAGCCATGACAATTTCATATGGAATAAAAGCTTTCATTAGCTATTGGGGACTATTTTCCATATTAATGAGATTAATTAAATTAAATTAATTAATGAGATTTCCTATGTGTCTCCTATGTCTTCCTATGAAATCTCATTTATGCTAATTACATAAAATGTTGTTGAAAATTTCATTCATTTAATTTCTTGAAAATATGCATAGTTAATAAGATTTCCCATGTGTCCAGACTTTAGGGATACCCTGTAGACTATAAAGTGAGGATGTTCCTTTCCCAAGAAACCCCTGCTTTTCATTGGCACTAAGAGCAGAGGTGGGGCTCAAAATGCAACTTCTGCATAAAATACCAGATAACACTCTGAGACCAAGTTGATCCAATTGCCTCCCTTTGCACAGGGGTAGAAGAGATCTCCTTGCTCCAGGTCCTCCTTTCCTGGGTTCTGAAGCTCCAAACCATTCCTTCTGGTGCACTCCCAGTGCCTCATCCTGGGTTTCTGTATAGTGTAGTCTAAGGGCATGAATAATTGATTATATTTGCTCAACCCTCAACCCATCTAAGATTTTCATCTTCCTGATTCCTCAGGACCCCAAAGTCCTACTCATTCACATTGAGTTTAGAGTGCATTTCACTGAATGAAAACAAAAGTGAAGGTCATAGCATTAGAAATCCTAAGGGACTGACAACCTGCTACTCCTAGAGAGATGTGAAATGACAACTTCCCAGTCTTTACTTCAGTGAAGACTTTATCAATAAGAACAGCACTGACACTGCTCCAATATTCGTGGGTAATTCTCAGGTGCATGTGAATAATGTTTTAAGGAAGTACCTTCATATCCTACTTTGAAAGTCTTTTAAACAATATATATATATATATATATCCTGTCAACGGCCATATTCTAATAATGAATCATATATAAACTCTCAGAGAAGTATTTCTGTGAGGTTTTAGTTACCTCTCAGTACTACCAAAGGGGGGGAAAGTACTAATAATATATTTTACAATTTAGACTCAAGTTTGCCAGAAATTGTCTTATTTATTTTAAGATTAATCTAATTTCAAATAACTTCTGAAGTAGAGAAATACAAACTGGCATGGTCTCCCATGTACTATGACAAGATTCCCTGCCCCTAGACAATTTGAGATAACATTTATAGGAATTTCAAAGAAAGAAAAGATCCTAATATATTAAAATATGGTAACATTTCAGAAGTGACTACTCAATTCCTTCCTGGACCACTTCCACTTAAAAGTTCTTTCCTGTAATTATGATCTTTTTTTTTTTTTTAAAGCAATTGGGGTTAAGTAACTTGCTCAAGGTTACACGGCCAGTTATTTCTGGGTGTGGTGCTAAGTATCTGAGCCCAGATTTGATCCCCAGGTCATCCCGACACTGGAGCCAGTTCTCTTACTCGCTGAGCCACCTGGCCGCCCCTCTGTAATTATGATTTTAACCTTGAATTTCAAAAGAGAAAACACTGTCCTTAGGTGGGTCACTGGGCCAATCACTTGTCTTATTCAGACAAGGGTTAATTTTGGTTACTGTTCTTACTCTAGTTCAAGGAAGACGTTAATTTTTGTTCTTTATACTTTTCTTAAGGGAAAAATCTGAAAAAAATTTAGGCTGGATAAATAATATTTCTTAATATTTCTAGTAAAATTAAAAAAGAAAGATTTAAAAAACGGTTTCCATAATTCCTCTTTTTGTGCTTCTGCACCATTAGAAATGTTTTATATATTTAGTAATTCAAGATCTCAATTTTGTACCTGCTAATCAATACCAACTTACATCATTCTCATTGGTTCAACACTTGGAGTTTTTTGTTTTGATTGAATACATCAAATGCAGCAAAACAGTCAGATGACAAAGACTATTCTCAATGTTTTAACAGTGGGTTTAGTGACATAAGTAAAGATAAGTCAATATTTAAACACTTGATTCTTCATTCCTTTACTTTATAACAGTAGCCAGAAGGCTATGCAGATCAACAAAGACATCTGGGATTGATTTGGTCCAATTTAGAGGCCATTGGAACTTTGTCCCGCTAGTCAGTGGTCAAGAAGACATTCTGGTCCCTTTAGCCATACCAATTATAGAAGACATACATATTCTGAAGCCATATACAGCCAGATCTCAATTAGTACTATCAACTTTTTGATAGTTTCTATCAACACATGGAACTCAAGGATCCTGTGAAGTGGTCATATGTATTGGAATTCACATTATTTGAAATTATAATTATGTAAAATATGGTCATTTATTTCAGCCCCATGGAAATTTGCATTGCAAATTCAAATATGCAAGTATTTAATAGGATTCATTATCTGCACTCAAGGGTACCTGACTGTATTGATTCTTTTGGTGCATCTATAATGCTTATCTGGAAAGGATGTTTGCTATTATTTGGTGAATCCAACAATTCTTATCAAGTACCATAATCGTATCTGCATCTCAAAGCTGTGCACACTGCTACTAGATGTGACTGTAAAGACAAGGAACTCCATTAAATCTTTTTTTTTTTTTCATACAAAATATCTGGCATTATTCCAGAAGTACTTGCTCTGAACCAACTAGGCTGCTGTGGGGAGTTGAGCTGCCATAAATCCCAGTGAATTTGATCTATTTGATCTATTCAGTCCCATATAGATCCTTCCCGAGATCCCTGAGTCAGGGTCCAAGCTCCTTTCACATTTTAAGAGGATGTTCTATATTCCTAATAAAGAACCTTCGGGTGTAACATTGTCGTTGTGGGGCAGAACACTGCTGAGTGAGGTTACCGTATATGACCCATAGCTGGTCATTCAAGAAATTTTGGACCTCAGAGCATGTTCTATTCAGGGATGGGGAACCTGCGACCTCAAGGCCACAAGTGGCAGGTTCTCCCTTCCTGGTCTAGCCCCTTGGAGTGTCTCAGCCTGTTAGACAATCTCAGCAAGGAGAGGAGAGTTTTCATGGAGTTTCACAGTGCATACCCACTTGGAGTTGATTCAAAAGGTTTCTGTCATAAAGAAAGTGTTTTTTCCAATTAGTGGTCTCTTTCTAGGTTTTTATGAACATCCTAGTCAAAATTACAGTTTTAGCTTTATCTAAAAGTATTAAACTAAAACTCATTCCCATGCATTAAGACTGTATGCAGCCGTGAATTCCCAGATTTTTATTTTTTCAGAATTCATTGATGGACTTCTCACTGCCTTTTAATTGAGCTGTGGGCCAACACACCATGTCAGTGTAAACAATCTCTAACTTCCTTTTTAATTCTCTTTTTTTCTGCTGGTTGAATCTTGGAAATCACTGAATTGCATTTCTCTTTATGTATTTTGACTCAGGATTTCACTTTCTAATGCTGTCAAGTCCTTAACCTCCCACTTCTTCACTTTCAAGTCATTTTTCAAATTATTTTCAGCTCTCATTTCCTTTTATTCTCTTGAGTCTCTCTTGCAAATTAGCACAACTTTTCTTATGCTTCTCAAATTCATTGCAAAACTTTACTTCGAGGTGATCTGCGTTGAAACTTCCATGTTTACGGTTTCCCATTTTGCCCTGTCAAATGTTTCCAATTTACTTTTTACTTAAGAATTTGAAAATCCATGGGGTATTCTAATTCCTTCTAATTTGCTTATGCAACTAAATTTTTTTTTTTTTACCAAATCATTCAGGAAAACCTGCTGTGGTCAGGTACACCAAACTCTTAAGATGAAATTTTGCTTCCCTTTCCCAATTACTTGCCTTTTGATTTAAAAATAAACCTCATTCTTTCCAAACTGGAAAGGAGTTGGAAGGAAAATGACCTACCAGGAGTTCTGAAGGAGGAAATCAGGCTGAGCCTCAAACTTCAAACTATAAAACCACTTTTCTTTTTTTCTCTCCACTATTTTTGAGTCACTGGGAGGAAAACTCTGAAACCAGATTCAGTTCTGTTTATGTGTTTGGTATCTTTATTTGTTGGAGGGGAGAAGGCAGGGCAGTTGGGGTTAAGTGACTTGCCCAAGGTCATATAGCTAGTAAGTGTTAAGTGTCTGAGGCTGCATTTGAACTCAGGTCCTCCTGACTCCAGGACAGGATTTGAACTCAGGTCTTCCTGACTCCGGCGCCAGTGCTCTATTCACTGCACCACCTAGCTGCCCCGTGGTAACTTTTTTTTTATTGAACAGATAACACCAATTCATAGAAAGCACAAGAAACAAACCCTTCCATTGCTATCAATACTCATTTGTTCATCCACATATACAAAAATATATAGAGTACACTAAATTTAAATTAAACAAAGATCCTTTTCTTTAACCAAATAATTTTGTCAAAAAATGTGAACGTTTCATTTCTCTTGTGAATGTGAGAGAAATACAGGCTTCTTCAGAGATAGGGACATTTGTATGTTCGAGGTTCCTCAGTCTGAGGGTCCTACAACTTTCCCCAAGTTGGATTCTAGTAGAATCCTGACTAGGAGCATAGTGGAGGATCCACTTGCAAAGCTCCCTGACTAAATAGCAGGGGCCCAGGTCCAACTCTACCCTTATGGCAGGGAATATGGTGTTTTGGGGTACTGTTACTGTCTTTCTGGACAGAGGCATCTTTAGCCTCATTTCCCATTGCTGGAGATCCACTTACATTAGTCACTCTCAGAAAGGGGGGGTCCATTGACCAATTTTGGCCAAGCACTCCAAAATAACTAGCAGGATCTCTGGAGTAAGAAGTCAAGGTCTCCTGGAGTAGGGGGGAAATCTTTGTGAGCTTGTGGTCACCAACTTCTTTTCTGTGGAGGGAGGGAGGGAGGGAGGGAGGGAGGAAGGAACAGATGGAGGGAGGGAGGAAAAAGGGAAGAAGAGAGGGAGGGATGGAGAGAGGAAGGAGGGAGGGAAAAGGAGAGGGAGGGAAGGGAGGGAGAGAGGAATGAAGAAAGGAGGGAAGAAAGGAGGGAAAGAGAGGAGAGAGGGAGGGATTTATTAACTTACTATGTTCCAGGCACTGTGCTAAGCACATCACAAATATTATCTCATTTGATCTTCACAACCACCCTATTATATATATTATTATCACCTTATTATCCCTATTTTACAACTGAGGAAACAGAAGCATGGAGTTTCATTTATTTGTCCAAGGTCATACAACTAGAAAGTTACCTGAGACTGGATTTGAACTCATTCTCCCTGACATGAGGCCCAGATCTCCAACCACAGTGTTATCTAGCTGTGGAGGAGCTACTGGTTTTAAGATTAGTTACAATCTTAGACCTTTTTTTTAATCTCTAAACACAGAACAGATTAGTAGACAGTAAAACAAACCACAATACATTGAAAAATGCCAAGCATCACTTTTGGCCAATAGGGAGTCTCTGGAGAGAGAACTGTGGGGTTTGTGGAATTCCCAGTAGTGAGAAACAATTAAGTTCTTATTCATGAACTGAACCATTGGCCCTGGGCAATCTGCTCCCCAAATCTGTTGTCCAATGCTAAGAAATAGAGGAGAGCATACCAATCATCTGGGTTTATGGGGTTAGGCACAACCTCTCTTGCCAGCACCCTGGTGCTTACTGAAATCATGTTGGTCCCAAATTAGTAGGTGATTTAAAGTTGTTCAAGGATGGATTTTTCTCGCCATAATGTAAGACTTACTATACACAACACACACGAGAGGTGACCACTAATATAGACATGAACAGATATGCACAAATAACTCCTTACTGTGTCTGACAGACTTGGCCTTTTGATCAAAATAAAAAATCAGAAATCAACAAGACTGGGACAGCCCCCCTTCAAAAGCCTTCCTACAAGAGTTTGAAAGGTCTCTTACTTATATTTAGTTGGCTATGACAGTCTTTCTTTTTTTTTATTTGAGAATAAGGCTTTTAAAATTTATCTTATTTTCCCCCAATTACATGTTAAAACAATTTTTAACATTCATTATTTAAAATTCTGAATTTCAAATTCTCTCCCTCCTTCCCTCCCTCTCTCCCTTTCCCCATCATTTAGAAGGCAATCATTTTGATATAGGACTGGGGGGGGGAGGGAAACCTGCCTTCCAGGCCCTTGGGTGCAGCCTTTTGACCGAGTCCCAGTTACAGAACAAAACCATTTATTAAGGGGATCTGTTCTGTGAAGTTTGGATTCAGTCAAAGTGCTGCACTTGAGGACCTACAGGGGTAATGTGGCCTTGAGGGCACAGGTTCCTTACAACTGAATTAAGTTATACATGTGCAGTCATGCAAAACATGTTTCTCTATTAGTCATGTTGTGAAAGAAAACAGAACAAAACAAAACAACGAAAATAAAGTAAAAAAAAAAAGTATGCTATGATCTGAATTCAGACCTCATCAGTTCTTTCTCTGTAGGTGGATACCATTTTTCATTCTAAGTCCTTTGGAATTGTCTTGGATCATGGTGTTGCTGAGAATAGCTAAGTCATTTACAATTGATCATTGTACAGTATTGCTGTTACTGTGTAGATTTCACTTTGCATCAGTTCTTGTAAATCTTTCCAGGTTTTTCTGAGATCATCCTGCTCATCATTTCTTATAGCACATTATTATTCCATCTCCGTCATATATCTCAATCTGTTCAGTTGTTCTCCAGTTGATGGGCAGTCCCTCCATTTCCAATTCATGATAGTCTTTCAAAGAGAACCAATCCTGGGTTGGATTCCACTAAGTGTCAGTATCTGAGTTACAGCATTACTGAACTGTTGTAGAAAAAAAATAACATAATTTGTGGTTTGTATTTGTAGCTGCCAAAAGCAATTTTGTTTGTTTTAAGGTTAACCTAATTCCAAGTCATTTTTGACTTAGAGAGAGATGTACAAACTGGCATGACCCCCCAAGTCCTCACCCATGATTTTCTGCCCCAAGACAATTTGAGATAACACTTACAGGAATCTTGAACAATGAAATGACAGTAACATTCTAGAATAGTCACCACTCAGTTCCTCTTTGGACCACTTCCCCTTAAGAATACTTGCTTCGTGATTCAATATCTTAACCTTGAATTTCCAAAAGAGCAAACATTATTCTTAAGTGGGTCATGGGGTCAATCACTTCAGGGGCTAAAAAAGGCAATAATTTTACCTAGACAAGAGTTAAGTTTGGTTATTAACCTTATTTAATTTCAAAGTATGGCCTCAGCTTTTGTTCTTTCCATTTTCCTAGAGAGAAAAATCTTGAAAAGGTTTTAGGCTGGATAAATTATATTTTTTCATATTTCTAAAGGAACTAAAAAGAAGATTTAAAAAATATGCTTCACAGCACTAAGATGTTGTATTCCAAGCATTGGTGAACAGGCATATAAAGTCATAAGGCTCTTGACCCTCTTCCCAATTATTTCCTCCTGAGGATTATTGGGAACATTTCCCATTGATATTCTTCTTTCAATGCTGTATTTGATGCCCTACATAGTGTAGCACCTTTAAATACCAACTGCAGATATCTAAAAACCGTTAGGTTCATATTTTGTTGCTCATGGGCCCCCGTTTTCCTTCTAACTCTCAACCTCCTAGAGAGACAGAAGATCATATCATAGTAATGCAAAAGGGCATTTCCTTAAAATAGAATCACAAGATAAATGACAAGATAAATACAATAAACAACAGACACTCTCACTATTCATTTACCAGAAAACTCCCAAACTCAGTGTGAAGGGTAGTGAGTCTATCCTATCCTTGGTCTAGACTGCTAAATTAGTACAATATATAGTATTAGCTAACATAAAAAACTATATCAGGGATGTGCCCATTGGATGGACAGTTAGGTGTTACAGCGGGTAAGGTGCTGGTTCTAGTCAGGAAGACCTGAGTTCAAATCCAGCCTTAGACACTTATAAGCTGTGTGACCATGGGCAAGTCACTTAACCTCCATCTGCCCCAATTTCTTCATCTGTGAAATGGAGGTTATAAGAGCACCTACCTCCCAGGGTTGTCATGAGGGTCCAATGGGACAATATTTGTAAAGTACTTAGCACACAGCAGGTGCCTCATGTCAGTGGACCATCATACTTACTACCATTACTATCATTATTACTGTTTACCATGAAGGCACCAGGATCCCATGCCTTGGCTGCTATCATCTCTTACCCCAGAACGGGGGTTCTCAGGTGCGCAACTGTTATTTCCTGACATAGAAGGGGCAAAGCTTCCAAGTGCGACCACATCAAAGTTTGCAAGTCTAATCTTGTCTTGATCACAGAGACAACTCAATCTCTGTCACCCCAAACAGGAAGAGTTGGATCCTGGGAACAGCCCGTGGTTCTGGAACTGATCCCTCTAGGCTCCTTCTGTTTGAGCCCACTTGACTCTCTCCAAGGTCCCTGTATCTCATCTGCTGCCATCCAGAAACTCCTCCCATTTATCACCACAAGTTTCTTTTCTTCCTATTCTGGCTCCTTTTTAGTTACTAGATAGGAAGAAAAAATAGCCACCTCACATTTCCTAACCTTATGTGAAATGTATATTTCCTAAGCTATAACAAAATTCCATTTTTTTAGGGGGGAGCTGAAAAGTCTAGGGGAGGGGCTGATTAAAAGAGTTGCCTCATTTTGGGAAGGGTGGGGACCTGAGCAAGGAGATTAGGGGCTGGGGGCTGTGGTCTCACATCGCAATCAGGATCAACCTAGGCAGCTGATTTTCCTTCTTCTTCCTCAGCTCCCTGGGTGGGAATCATGGATCTGGGACTCCTGAGGCTCATGGATTTGCCCCAAGGCAAGAACAAGTCCTTTCGGGGAAACCGAAGAAGTAGTTTTGTGCCCGCTACCCGACGCCAGCGGGAGTTTATGCCAGAGGAGAAGAAAGACACCACATACTGGGAGAAAAGGCGTAAGAACAACGAGGCGGCCAAGAGATCCCGGGAGAAGCGGCGCTTGAATGACGTGGCTGTGGAAGGACGGCTGGCCGCTCTTAAGGAGGAGAATGCCTCGCTCCGGGCTGAGCTGATGGCTCTCAAGTTTCACTTTGGCCTGCTGGGCCCTGGCACCCCCTATGCCTTCCAGGCCTTATTGTGGAGTTGCCCCTGGCTGGCTTCCCGGGGCCCTGAGGGGAAACTAGACCAACTAGACAGAGGCCCCTTCAGGCCATGCGGCCCAGACCCCAGCTCCCACAAGGTGGTAGGTCTGGACTCCCCCGGGCTCTCTCATGAGCTGTCAGCTCCAGGCCCCAAAAGGCCAGACTCAGCTGTCTTCTCCCCAGCTTTCTTCAGCTGCCACCTACCGGATGGGCACACCACCCAGCTGCCTCTGCTGGAACCCAGCCCTAGGTGGGGGCTACCAGTGCCAACAGGGCAGGGAAAGAGCTTTGGGCACTGGGTCTTGGGCAACAATGATGGACCCTTGGTGGCAAAGTCTGGTTCTGTGGCGCCATCCTCTGGAACACCCTGCCCCCATCCTGGGGACAGACCCAGGACTACAGCTCAGTCTTCCCTGCCCCATAAACTTCGGATCAAGTCCCGGGCCCTAGCAGACTGGGAGGACAATTCTCCCAATTCCTTCTGAGATTCCCCACCCCGATAAGAGACAGAGGGCAGGATAGGGGACCCGAGAGCCAGGGAAATGGCAGATAGAAAGAAGAAAAGTAGAATGAGAAGGCAGAAATCTATGCCTCCTATGGGGGTGCCAGGTTGCCAAGGCAAAAGGAAAACCACCATATTCCCTCTTTCCCCCTTGAGGTTTCCCTTGGGCAAAACAATTCAGCTCTGGCCCCAGTACCAAGGCAATCAGTCCCCTGAGGCTGAGTATCTTCTTGTCATTCAGATCCTCCTGGTAGATGAGCTCCCAAGTCCCAGCCCTGTCCTTATGACCAAAACCCTTGCAAAGGTGCTCTGTCCCACTGGGGCTGGCATTTCCAGAGAGAATCCAGAGTCTTAGGAAGAAAGCATGGTAGCATAGAAAGGGCACTCCTCTGGGGATTGGCAGATTCAACTCCCAGCCCTACACCAACTGACCACTTACCTCTCTAAACCTTCATTGCCTTCATCTGTAAAATGGGAATAGTATTCCTGTAATATCTTCCCTCACAGGACGACGTTAAAATCAGTTGAGATAATAACAGCCAAGGATTTTGGAAACTTTATAGAAGGCACTTGACCTGGCAGTCTGTGAACTTTAAAAAAAAAAATCTATATTTTGATAACTGTGTTTCAATAGAATTTGAATCATTTGTATTACCTCTGTATTTCATTTTATGCATTTAAAAACCTGACTATGAAGGGGTCCATAGGCTTTGCCAGCCTGCCAGAGGGGTCCGGGGCACAAGAAAGGTCAAACTCTTCTCCTGAAGAGAAAGTCACCTGCTATTATTAGGGAGGACTTGGGAGGCCAGAGAGGATCCAGGGCCCTGGAGAAGGCCTAGAGTCTGAGAGAGAGCCCACAGAGATCCCCAGGAGTGATGCTGCACCTGCCACCTCCTGGAGAGGATGCTGATCTGCTCAAGGGAGCTGGTTTTTGGTGGCAAATGCCACCAAATATGAGCCACATTGTGACCCGGATGCCAAACACTGCGTTATCTAGATCACTGTGGAGTCTAGAACCTACCAACACTTCTCCTGATCCTTGCATTTCTCCCCTTCATACATTCCTAGGGGCAGCTAGGATAGAGTGGACAGAATCCTAGGCCTGGAGTCAGGAAGATCTGAGTTCAAGTCCAGTCTCAGACTCTTATTAGCTGTGTGACCCTGGCCAAGTCACTTACTATCTGTCTATCTTAGTTTGTAAAATGGGGATAATAATAGCATTTCCCTCCCAGGGTTGCTGGGAAGCTCAAATGAGATTGTAACACACTTACCGCAGTGCCTGGCACAGATATAGTAACATCTATATAGTAAGAACTACATAAATATATAAATATAGTAAGAACTATATAAATGCTGCTCTGCTGCTATTATACCCGAGGGAGACAGCCCATGAGCCTTCTTCCCCATCTTCTATAAGACCCCTCCCACTCCTTTCTGGGAGTCTGCTAAAGGCTTCCTCATCTTTCTCTGAATCTCCTCAAATCGCCCTCTTCCAAGTCCCACCCTGAGTCTTGGGCCTTTCCTCAAAGTCTCCTCTGAGAATGAAGCTGGAGAGATGGGAGGACGGGCTGCTGTGTGTGAGCCCCTAACAATGGGCACTAGGGCCTCATCCTGCCTGGCTTTGTTCTTCCCAGGCAGCCCAGTGAACAGAGCACTGGACCTGAAGTCAGGAAAACCCGAGTCCAAATCCAGCCTCCCACACTTGCTGGCCGTGTGACCCTGCCTAGGCAAGTCACTTAATCTCTGCCTTAGTTTGCCCCCTGCACAAGCCCTGTAACCAGAGGTGAGGAGAGGTACCATCTAGACCCTGCCTGCTGCCCTATGTTGGGACATTAGAAGTGGAAGAAAGAGCTACTACTCTGTGTGGCTGTGGCCTGTTTTCATGGAGGAAGGGATACCTAGAAGCCAGGAGAAAACCAGCAGCAGACACAAATCTGCTGCCTTTCACACCTCCCCCTGGCCCTGACCAGAGGAGTAGGGAGGTATCTTCTGGCCCTAACCAGAGCCGCTGGGTCTGGGCCTGGGAATTGGTCCTTGGAGTTTCTTGGGGAGATCCACAACCCTCTGAGCCCAGGAGCTGACAAACAGTACCACCTCTGCTCAGGCTCCATGACCTACAATGACAAATGGACTCCAGCTTCCCAGGCTCCCAGCAGCCTTTTCCCCTTTTAGCCCCCCACCTTTCCTCCCCATTTCCCTTTCAGTCCCCCCTTCTACCTTCCCACTGTCTCTTCTTCTCTAGGCCTCACTTCCCCCTTTCTAGTCCTTCTTCCTTTCCCAGCCTTCCCTCTTCTCTATCTCCCTTCTGTTAGTGACTGATGTTGCTTTCCTAGCAGCATTTTCTTTTAGACGTTAAGAACTGACCCAGAGCCAGACCTATCCCTACAGATTCTCCTTGGCCCTGACCCTGGTCTGGCTTACTACCTCCATGACCTGCCTGCCACCCTGGGGATGGTAACACCTCCAGATCCTGCTAGGGTAAGGTCTGGTAAATGGACCTTAAGTCAATCAGACCTTCTTGGGGACCTCCCACTCCAACCTTGTAGTAGGAGGTATTATAAATGCTAGCTGCTAATTGATTACAATCCATGTTAATATTCCCATGTGCAAAGGAAACTATGGAGCAGCAGATAGAGGGCATGTTTGGAAGTCAAGATCTAGGTTCAAGCCTGCTTCCTACAGGTACTGGCTGTGACCCTGGCAAGTCATTTAACCATTCAATGTTCCCAGCAACCCTCTAGGACTCCAAAGTACGGACTAATTTCTATTCTGCAGGGGAGAGTGAGTTTCTGCACCAGAAGGATGGACATGGGATAGGCCTTGAAGATGGGGTAGGGTTTGAAAAGCCTACCCTCCATAGGAAAACTACTTTGGGTGTGGTGTTAGCCAAAACCCAGAGCAGGAGAGATATAGCTGACGAAGAATGTCTGTAGGGAAGCTGGGGGACATCGGGTTGAAGAAGGAGGTAAGGGACAGACATTTGGGATCCTAGAAACCAAACTTAGAAGTCTGGAGTTGCCCTTTGCCCCCTGGTATCATCTAGTGCCTTCCCCAAAGGATGGCAGTCAGCTTGGCCAGGAGTGAATAAAACAGGAAATCCTCCCCTCCCAACCCCCCCAGACCTAGGGGTGGTGGTTGGTGGGGTGGGGGTGGAGGTGGAGAAGCTGTGAAATCACAGTGGAGCTGGGAAGGGGGTGTGGAGAGGGTGGGGTGGTGGGTAGGAGGACAGTGATGACAGCATTTCTCAGAATTTACAATTGTGAGCTGGCCGGGGGAGGGAGTGACGTGGGTCTCTGAGGCCTGGGGCCTGTGTGGGTCCCCAGGGGAGGTCCCACTCTTCTAATTAGGCAAGCTCCCTCTTTGAGCTTTCTAATCTCCCCACCACTGCTGAACCCCAGCCTCTCTGGCCCCTGCCTCTCCCCTCATTCCCATCCCTGACTCAGCTCTGCTTCTAGGACCTGCCCTTTCCCTGGCCCCTGGTGTGACTGCACCCTGAGCTCAGGGCTGTGCTTGACTCTGGGAAACTGGATGTAGGAGGTCTCCTTGGAGACAAAGATAGACCAAGTCTCATCTGTCAAGGTGGGAGGGGGGGAAGGAAGGAGGTGAGGAAGGTCACAGAACCTTGGCTTCCTGAAGACATTCCCTATGGGTGTGTGTGTGTGTGTGCCCAAGGGGCAACCTCCATGTGCACCCCCTGTGAACTCTGAGGTAAATGCATACGCACATGCTGAAAGCTGATCTAAAAATGTGACCAAACGTCTGCACTTAGAAACACTCTCAGGGGTAGACCTGCTGTATATACACCGCATATATATAGTTGTAAAGCACACACATGGACCAATGGTATGATGGTAATTGTTTAACAACTGACTCTCTGCGAGTTCCTGGCACACTTGGGGGTTTAATTTGCATTATTAACATTTTCTCTACTTACTTAAATCTGATCAACAAAATAACAAGTCCAGCCCTTCTTTATAGAATCTGCTCATTTCATAGATGTAAATACTCGTGATGAAAAATTTAACTGGCTCATTAGGAACTGTCTTCAGTATACCTGTGACGTGGACACATTCCCAAGCATGTACAAATGTGTGCATATAAGGCATGAATGTAAACACAAACATACACATACATACACAGATAATTAGGCAAAACCAAGCACATAATTTAAACCTGGGAGAGGAAGAAAGAAGTCATTCCTTTCATTGAGGCCCTGGGAGGGAAAGTGCCTCGTAAGTGAGATTCTGATTGTGGAGATCAAGGTGCTGGCCTGGGCAGCTAACTCCCTGTGGGGAGAGAGGAAGAAGGCAGGGATGACTTTGAAGGCTGAGTGTCACTTACTGCTCACCTTTGGCCATTAGTGGGTGCAAACCCAGGCCTTGAGCAGAGGCAGATTGAGCCAAGGGCCGCCTGGGGCAAATGAGATCTATGGTTCCCTCTACACTCTCTCTAGCTTTTCAGCTATTTTTCTCCAGCCCCCTCCTCTTATGTCCTTCTCTCTGGCAGAAGCATCTGGGCTCTATACTCTTCTCACTGAGCTAAGCTGGGTGGGGTCCGAAGAAGACTGGGCTCTGGGCTCTAGACTTCAGGTGGCCAGAACTCTAGCCTCCAAGTTCTAGATTTGGCTTTGATTCCAGACTGGGTTCTAACCTCTGGTCACTGGTCTGGGCTGGGTTTTTGCCTAAGCCTCAGGCAACCTTAGCAAGTAGAAATCAGACAAGATCAGAAGGGACTGAGGGAGCCAGTCCCAGGGGGCTCCTGAGGGCCCAGCTTACACTTGAAGGACCTGGGAGTTCAGCTGAATTAAAATAATAAGAAAGGACTCTCCTTACCTTCCCCTGCCCCAGAATTGCCTCCCCAGGTCACCAACAGCACTCTAGTTTTTTCCTCGGAGAAAAAGCCTTTGTCAGAACTCTTGGGGTCCCCCATCACCACATACACTTGGGAGCGGGTGAGGAGATAGTTCTGCTGAAAACCACAGCTCTCATTTCTAGCCTGAGTTCTGACTCAGAGGTAAGGGCTTGGCATTTTGAGTGAGAAGAATCCCAAGGGGGAGGTGGGGGAAGGAAAGGAGGGAAGGAGCTCCAGAGGGTGTATTAGTTGACTGGCTGACTTTAGATGGGCCTCCAACCTCTGTTCAACTGAGATGCTGGGCAGCCCCTCCATCCCTGAACCCCCACAGCAACGCTACTTATGTTTTGATCCTCAGTTATGCAAATCATCCAACATCAACAAAGAAATCCCAATTCCAGGTCTGGCCAATTTCTCTGATGACCCCAGACCAGTATCTAATAGACCAGGAGTAGAGAACATGAGACAGCATGTAGCCCTCTAGGTCCTCAAGGGCAGCCCTTTGACTGAATCCAACTTCACAGAACAAACCCCCTTAATAAAAAGATTTGTTCTGTAAAACTTGGACTCAGTCAAAGGGTCACACTTGAGGACCTAGAGGGCCACATGTGGTCTCAAGGCCACAGGTTCCCCATCCCTATAATAGACTCTCAGGAAAAATTACAGCTCAATACCATTCAACTCAATCAGTCATTCTTAATCTTCTCTACTCCACCCTGCACCCTCTGCCTGGCACCTGCCCCCAGTCCTGGGCTCAACTTGCTTCTGAGAGAAGACAGAGAAGGAAACAGGTTCTGCAGAAACAACCTAATCCAATCCCTTCATTTTATAGATGAGGAAACCAGACCCACAAAGGGAAAAGAAATTGACTAATGTTACAAAGCTGATAATTGTCTATTTTAATTAATTTTTCTTTTTAGCCAGGTGCAATCTCAGTTGTTTTCACCTGTTGCACACTTGCTGTCAGCACTGTCTACATTTTGGCACCCTGGGAAAAGCCCTAGTTGTCCAACCCAAGTTATAGCTTAATACACTCAATACACTAAAAATATAACCCAAGTTATAGCTACAATCATGATAACTTGATTCCTTTTTAATGTCAAAAAAAATGTCCATCTCCCACATGATAGTAGTTGTATAATTGGTGAATATTGATTGAGAAATTACACTTGAATTTATACCAGGAATGTTGGGCTAATTCAATATAAGGAAGGCCACAAATATAATATACCATCTTAATATAAATAATAAAAACTATATGGTTAAGTCAATAGACATTGAAAAAGCTCTTGACAAAGTCCAAAACCTATTTCTATTAAAAACTGGAGAAATCATAGGAAGAAATGAATCTTTCCTTAATATAGTAGATAATATTTATCTAAAACCAATAGCAAACATTTTATATAATGGAGAAAAGTTAAGAGACCTTCTCAATAAGATTACAGATAAAACAGGTATTTTATTACCCTTATTACCACCACTATTTAACATAGTCCTAGAAATACTAGCTATAGCCACAAGATAGGGGAAAAAATTAGGTAATAAGCATAGGCAAAGAGGAAATAAGATTTTTGCTTTTTGTAAATGACATGATGCTGTACTTAGAGAATCCTAGATAGTGAGAAATCAATGAAAATAATAATTTCAGCATTCCTATATATAACCAACAAAACTCAGCAGGAAGGAAAGAGAAATTACTTTCAAAACAGAGAAGGTATAAAGTATTTAGAACTGTACCTACCAAGATTCACCTAGGGGCAGTGTGAATCTAACTATGAAACACCGTTTACAAAAATAAAGACAGATCTAAGTGGAGAAATATTAATTGCCCATGGATAGGTCAAGTCAATACACTAAAAATGACAATGTTACGTAAATTAACTTGCTTATTCAATGCCTTACCGATCAAATTCTCAAAAGAATATTTTCTAGACCTAGAAAAATCATAAAATTCATATAGAGAAATAAAAGGTCAAGAGTCTCAAGGGTAAAAATGAAAAAAAAAATGGGAAGGAAGGGGGCGTATCAGTATCAGATCTCAAACCACAATAATAATTAGAATAATTTGGTACTGGTTAAAAAAAAAAAAGGTCAAACAGGGGAACAGATTAGGTAATACAGAAGCAAAGAAACAGCAGCATAGTATTTATTCAATAAACCCAAAGACCCTAGCTTCTGGGGGAGGAGCTCACTATCTGACCAAAACTTGTGGGAAAACCAACTAGCTGTATTGCAGAAATTCAGTCTAGATCAACATCTCACACCATACAATAATAAAAGCTCTCAATGGATACATGACCCATGTATAAAAGGTCAAATCACAAACAATTTAGAAGAGCAAAGAAGAAATGACATTTCATATCTATATATGAATAGTTAATGACCAAACAAGTGATAGGATCACATAATACAAAATGGACAATTTTGACTACACAAAATTAAAAAGGTTTTACAAAACAAACCCAATGTAATTTAAAAAATGGAAAGGAAACAGATAATTGGGGGGGGGGTAACTTCAGCAAGTTTCTCTGTTAAAAGTCTTATATCCAAGATACATAAGGAACTGATTTAATTTTTTCCAACTAAACCATTTTCCAACAGATAAATGATCACAAGATATAAATGAGCAGTTTTAAAAGGAAGAAACCCCAATTGTCAACAACCAAATAAAAAATGTTCTCAATCACTAATAATTAGAGAAATGAAAATTAAAGTATTTGAGGTTCTACATCATACCTATCGGATTGATAAAGAAGACAAAAGTTGAAAACGACAAACATTGGAGGGTCTGGGGGGGGAACTGGCTATGGAAGAATTGAATTGGTCCAGCCATTCTGGAAAGCAGTTTGGAACTATGAACAGAAAGTTACCAAACTGTGTATACCTATTGAACCAGTTATACCCCTAATGGGTGAATATCTAGTGACAGTTAGATGTTACAGTGGATGGAACTCTGGGGCTGGAGTCAGGAAGACTAAGTTTAAATTGGGCCTCAGATAACTGTATGACCCTGGGCAAGTCACTTAATGCCTCAGTTTCCTAAACTGTAAAGTAGGAAATATATTAGCTCCTACCCTGCCAAGGTTGTTGTGAAGATCAAATGGGATCATATTTGTAAAGCACCTAGTACAGTCCCTGGCACATAGTAGGTGCTATAAAATGGTAGCTATTTTTATTATTATTTCCCCCCCAAAAAAAAAATTAAAGAAAAAAAGAAAAGGATATTTCTGTGTAAAGACTTATAACAGCTCTTTTCATGGCAAGAAAAAAAATTAGAAGCTAAAGGGAAAGTGTCTTATTGAGGAATAGCAAATCATGGTACATAATAATGACAACTAACATTTATAGGGTTATACGTTCCACACTGTAGGGGTTAGAGGCATGGTGCCCCTGTGATCTGGAAAATCTGTGTAAAATCTTTTGGCCCTTCTGTCACACCAGAGAAGTCTAGATTATTATGACATTAAAAGATGAAATGATATTATACAATACTGTACATATGTTTTATGCATTTCTGAGTTTCTAAGCTTTTTTGTGTTATCTGCTGACCGTAAAGGGTTATCTGTGGCTTCTGCAAAGCTCCCCCAAAATTCCCATCTAATTTCTCATGCCAACCCATGATACATCAAAACTGCGATGGAGAAAGTGATCATAGGGCAGAGATAACTGGATAGGGCTTACTATGCTCAAGGCATTGAGCTAAGTGTGTTACAATTATCATATCATTTGATTCTCACAACAACCTTGGGAGGGAGGAGCTAAGGTAAACAAAGGTCAAGTGATTTGTCCAGGTTCAAACAGTTAGTGAATGTCTAAGATCAGATTTAAATTTAGGTCTTCACACAGCCTTGCTGCCCCATGAATGTGATGGAGTATTACTGTACCACAAGAAATCAAATGGACAATTTTAGAGGGAAATGGAATGACCTCCATGAACTGATGCAGAGTGAAGCAAGCAGAACCAGGAGAGCAATTTACATAATAGAGAAAAACAACTTTGAAAGATGAGAGAACTCTGGTCAAGGCAAGGATAAGATGTGGATCTAAAAGAAAGAAGATGGGCGTGGCTAGGTGGCACAGTGAATAGAGCACCAGCCTTGGAGTCAGGAGGACCTGAGTTCAAATTTGGCCTCAAGACACTTAACACTTACTAGCCATGTGACCTGGGGCAAGTCACTTAACCCCAATTGCCCTGCCTTCCCCCTTCCAAAAAGCAAAAAAATAAAACAAAATAAAAGAAGATGAATCATGAACATGAAACATATCACTTACCTTCCCGTCACAGAGGTAATGAGCTTGAAACGCAGGGAAAAATAACAACAACCATGTTTTCAGTAGGAATTTATTTAGCAGCAATGTATTGAGGGCTTTATTAGTTTTTTGTTTTTTTTTAAGCAATCGGGGTTAAGTAACTTGCTCCAGGTTACATGGCCAGTTATTTCTGGGTTTGGTGCTGAGTGTCTGAGCCCTGGATTCAATCTCCAGGTTGTCCTGACACTGGAGCCAGTGCTCTTACTCGCTGAGCCACCTGGCTGCCCCAAAATTTTTTTAACATTTATTTTAATTTTTTTTTGCTTTATTAGCTTTTATAAAATTTGCTCAATGGAGAGAGGTGGAGGAGGGACATAATTAAAATACTTTTTTAATAAAATTTTTTTTTAATTTTTTTAAAAGTTAAAAAAAGAAACTACATATTGACCAAAAAAATTGCTATGAATTTGGTAATGCTTTTACCTCCACCACTTATTAACCACAATAGGAAACATGTATAAAATAGTAACATGTATGCATGCAAAGAATACTGTGTATTCAGTCAGAGAACATATGTTTATGTATCTGTTCCACTAAGTATCTCTGTCCTGGGGCTTGATAAATCAGGAGTCATGTCCCTAAGCAGCAGCTGGATGATCCTTGGCAGGCAGGGAGACAGGCAATAAGAAAGTATTAAGCGGAGCGGCTAGGTGGTGTAGTGAGTAAAGCCCTGGGCCCTGGGCCCCAGAGTCAGGAGGACCCGAGTTCGGTTCTGGCCTCAGACACAACAACCACAAAAAAAAACTAGCCATGTAACATTGGGCAAGTTACTTAACCCCAACTGCCCTCCAAAAGGCAAAATAAATAAATGAATGAATGAATGAATAAATTAATAAATATTAAGCACTTGCAATGTACCAGGAACCCACTAGTTTAGGGCCAAGTGTGCTCTGATCCCCCTTCTCATTTTGAGACATTGTGATTCTGTGATCAAAAAGGTACCTGTGGATTAATACCTGCTTAATTAATTAAAACCTGCTACCTTTAAGTAGCAGGGCTGGATTTATACTGTGAGTTTCCTCACCTGTAAAATGGAAATAATAATTACACCTGTGTCCTGGAGTTATGGTAAAGATCAAAAAAAGATAATATAGGTAAAGCATTTTGCAGATCTTAAACTGGTATATAAATACATACCATTTATTATTATTATTATTATTATTATTATTGGATAGGGGGTCTAGCATTGTGACCTAGGTGTCAGGCCTGGACTTTGAAAGACTCATTTTTCTGAGTTCAAATCTAGCCTCAGACACTTACTGGTTGTGTGACCCTGGACAAGTCACTTACCCCTGTTTGCCTCGGTTTCCTCATCTGTAAAATGAGCTGGAAAAGAAAATGGCAAACCTCTCCAGTATCTCTGCCAAGAAAACCCCAAATAGGGTCATGAAGAGTTGGACATGACTTAAATGACTGAACAACAACAAATTTTGATTTCCCTGAAGCAGAGAACTCCTGGGTGAGGAAACTCACTCTGTATAGTACTAATTAATGCAAGAAAGCACTTTCTCTGCAACGGATCACTTAGCGAGGGCTTGGAGCACTGGGAGATTAAGTGATTTGTCCAGGGTCAGGCAATTAGTGTGCGTCACAAGCTTAACTTGATCGCAAGCCTTCCTGATCCCAAGGCCAGCTCTCTATCCAAGGCAACAGAGTGAAGGCTTCTAGGGCTGCTTTCAAGGGCAGCAGAGATGGAGAAATGAGTATCACTGGTAAGAGTCAAGGCAGGGAGGGGAAGAGGAAGCCCAGGAAGGTGGGAGGAGGGGGGAGGTTGGACACAAAGGGAGAGCAGATGGACTTGTTTGTGCTATTTTAGGAGGGAGCGGGGGCAGAGACTGTGGTTTGGGGTGTTCGAGGAGCAGGTCACGTCCCCATGGGAGGAAATACAACCAATCAAGCTAACCCAGACGAGTAGCTCCAGAGCCCAGTGTCTGCAAAGACCCTCAACTCCAGCCCCATCCTCAGCTTCAACCTGACACCATCCCATTCCCAAGGACTCTTTGCCTTTCTCTGGCTAGCCAACTGACCCAGGAAATCCATCCAGGAGCTAGGGACCAACCTTTGCTTACAGAGGCCCTCTCCTTACCCCCATGCCATCATCATCCAGTGGGCTTTCTAGATTCCATAAACATGTATTATATACCTTCTGCATAGGATCATAGACCTAGAACTGGAAAGCATTGGAGAGGTCATTCATTCCACCCTTACTTGTTGGGAATGTTGCAAAGGGGCTCTTGTTCAAGGATGAGTTGGGGTAGCTGGTCTCTGGAATCCTTTTCAAAACCGAGATTCTAGGGTCATCTGATAATTCAGTCTCCACAATTTTTACCTTTTTATTCATTTTAACTTAAATACAATAAAGCAATGTACTTAGCACAAAATGAGAGGATCCAATATATAACCATGAGTTTCCATTGCAGACTGCTGACTTTAAAAAAACAATCATGTAATAAATACCACTAAAGCTACTCTACTTTTCTATTTTCCCTTCTAACTTTTCTTTTGTTCTCTGCTATGCACTTTTTTTCTCTCCCTCCCTATCCCACCCTAAAGAAGGCTACGATTCAATGTGTATGTGTGTGTTTGTGTGTGTGTGTTGTGTGTGTGTGTAAAATCATACTATGCATACTTCTATTTATCAATCTTTCTCTGGAGGTGGATAGCATCTTCCTTCACAAATTCATTATGGCTGACGAGTATTTATGGTACACAAGATGAATTCGTAATTCAAAGTTCTTAGAACACACTTTCTGTTACTATGTACAACATTCAATTGGTACTGCTCATTTCACTTTTTGTTATTTCATGCAAGTCTTTCCATGTTTTTCTAAATTCAAGCTCATCATTTCTTATAGCACAGTAGTATTCTATCACAATCATATATCACAACTTTATTTAGCTATTCCCCAATTGAAGGGCATCTATCATTTTTAGCCAATCTGAAAGGTATAAGACGCTATCTCAAAGTTGTTTGAATTTGCATTTCTCTAATCAATAATGATTTAGAGCATTTTTCATGTGACTATATATAGTTTTGAATTCTTCATTGAAAAACTGCCTGTTCATATCTTTTGCCAGTTTATCAATTGGGGAATGACTCATATCCTTACAAAATAGGAAAAGTTCTTTATATATTTGAGAAATGAGATGTTTATCTTAAAAACTGTCTTAAAACTTTCTTCTGAATTTTCTGCTTCCCTTCTAATCATTGGCAATATTGGTTCTATTTGTACAAGACCTTTTTAATTTGATGTAATCAAAATGATCCATTTTATACCTTACCCCTCACTTTTTTTTTAAGCAATTGGGGTTAAGTAACTTGTCCAAGGTTACATGGCCAGTGTTTTTGTGTGGGTGTTAAATATCTGAGGCCAGAACCCATCCCAGGTTCTCCTGACTCCAGGGCCGGCGCTCTTACTCACTGTACTACCTAGCAGCCCCTACCCCTCACTTTTTATAGAAGAAGAAACTGAGGCCCAGTGATTTGAATTCAGGTCCTCTCACATCACCCAAGGCACTTTATTTGGTATTGGGAATGCAAAGATAATTAAGATGCTGCTCTCAAGCTGCTTATTAATTTTAGCAAGTGAAGATCTAAGCAAATAATTACGATATTTCAGAGTGTGGAAGGCAACATGGCACAATGGAAAGTGAAGGCAAGTTGAGTCATATCAACAAGCATTTGTGAAACAGCTACAATGCATGTCAGGCACTGCGCTAAGTGCTAGAGATACAAAGAAATACAAAAGACAGTCCCTGTTCTCAAGGAATTCATAGTCTAATTTGGGAGACAATATGCAAATGACTATATATGAGAACAAACTGTTACAAGATAAATTGGAAATAATTCAACAGAGGGAAGGCACAAAGACTAAGGAGGATTGGAAAAGACTTCACGTAGAAATGGTATTTTAGTTGAGACCAGAAAGAAGTCAGGGAGGCCAGAAGGCAGAGATGAGGAGGAGAGAGTTCAAGGTATGGGGAACAACTAATGAAAATGCATGGAGTTGAGAGATGAGATATCTCGTGTGAGTAATAGCAACTAGGCCAGTGTAGCTGAATTGAAAAGTACATAGGGGTGGGAAGGTGAGGAGTAAGGTATAAGTTGCAAAAATATTAGAAAGGTTGGAAGGTAGCAACGTAGCTAGGTGGTTCAGTGGATAGTGTACCAGACTTGGAGTCAGGAAGACTCATCGACCTGAGTTCAAATATGGCCTCAGACACTTCTTAGCTGTGTGACCCTGGACTTAACCCTGTTTGCCTTAGTTTCCTCATTTGTAAAATGAGCTAGAGAAGGAAATGGCAAAACCACTCCAGTATCTCTGCCAAGAAAACCCCAAATGTGGTCACGAAGAGTCAGACGTGACTGAAACAACTCAATGACCACAAAGAAGGTACCAAGTTATGAAAGGCTTTAAAATTTAAACAATTTTATATTTTATCCTGGAGTTGATAGGGAACCACTGGAGTTTATCAACTGGGAGATGGAGTGGGGTGGTCAGGATGGTGACATGGTCAGACTTATACTTTAGGAAGACCACTTTGACATCTGAGTGGAGGAGAGACTTGGTTATTGCAATAGTCCAGACCTGAAGCCTGGACCAAAGTGGTGGAAGTATCAGAGGAGAGAAGGAGGGGTGGTGTGTGTGCTAGAGGTGTTACGAAGGAAGAAATGATAGGACGTGGTACCTGAGTGGACATGGAAGCTGAGAGAGGCTATATTTATATAGCATCAAGGATGATATATATATATATATATGTATATATATATATATATAATTATTATTATTATTGTGAGCCTAGATGTATGGGAGCAGCATGGTGGTTACTTCAGCAGTAAGAGGGAAGTTAGGAATAGGGGAAGGTTTTGGAAAAAAAAGAGAATGAGTCTTGTTTTGGACATGTTGATTTTAAGATGTCTACAAGACATTCAGCTCAAGATGTCCAATAGGTAGTTAGAGATGTGAGAATGGAGGTCAGGAGAGAGTTTAAGGCTGGAAAATAGATGTAAAAAATGTCTCCTATTGAAAGATGGTAGTTGAATTCATGGAAACTGATGAGATTACCAAGTGAATTCATGGTATAGAAGAAGAAGAAGAGAAGAGGGCCCGGGACAGATCCTTAAGGGAAACTAATAATTACTAGACATGATGTGAATGAAGATGCAACAAAGGAGACAGTTCATACATGTAAAGGGAGAGTTAAGAGATAGCAGAGACCCAAAAACTTGGAGAAAAGAGTATCAAGAACAAGAAAGTGGTTAACAGTATTAAAGGCTGCATAAAGGCCAAGAAGGATGAGGATCGAGAAAAGGTCATTGAATTTGGCAACTAGAGAGTCATTGGAAACTTTGGAGAAAGCCCTGGATTTGGAGCCAGAGGACCTATGTTTGAATACTGGCTTGACTCATTTACTTGCCTGGCCCTCAGTTTCTTCATCTGTAAAGTAGGAGGCTACAGATGGTCCCAGAGTTTTAACACTAGAAGGAATTTCTGAGGCCTGCTCCTTCCTTTCTGAACAAGTATCTCCTTTAAAACATCCTCAACTAGCTCTTGCTTGAAGAGCTCCAGTAAGAGGGAACTCATTCACTACCTTTCCAGGAGGTACACTCCACTTTGGAAGACCTTCTGAGGTTGGGAAGAGGTACAAGATATGTATGTGCCCAAGTGAGAAGAGAGAATGTTTGGTTAATAATTACATTGTCCTATTAAAATATTTCAAAAGAAGTAGTGGGAGGGCACCATATATAGATTAGAGACAAAATGTTGAAGATATAGGGTTGGGCATGAAAAAGAAGAATCACTACAATGCAACTGAAAGACAGTTGAAGGATTAATTCCTGCCAAATGAATGAGGCTTGAATCTAAAATCTTTGTCAAACTGTGCTTCTGTTTAGTTGTTTTTCAGTCATGTCTGGCTCTCTGTGACCCTATCTGGGGTTTTCTTGGCAGAGATACTGGAGTGGTTTTGCCCTTTCTTTCTCCAGCTCATTTGACAGATAAGGAAACTGAGACAAACTCGGGAAGACTCACTCCAGGCCCTGAGTTCTATCCATTGCCCTTTGAGCAAGGGGTGGGGGGGGGAGTCAACAACCCAGTAAAAGAAGAGCTGGTGGGTCTCCACAATAATCAGAATCTCTAAATTGGTTTTCAATCAAGGAAGATACAGAAGTGTTAGTGTGCCCTTGGAAAAGCATATCCCAGTCTTGCCAAATAAGCTTAGAAGGCTTTGAATCCATTTTAAACAACTTGTCTCTGGGGATCAGCTTTCTTCTCCCTGTTCTCTACCAAATCAAAAGCAAACAAACTGGAGACTGATCGTGACCTAGGCGCAGGGATGAGGAACATGTGGCCTCAAGGCCACATACGCCCCTCTAGGTCCTCAAGTGCGGCCCTTTGACTGAATCCAAACTTCACAGAACAAATCCTTGGGTATCCCTTCTGAAGACTATATTGAGAGTAAATTGGTTGCTTTGTTGAGAAGAAGCAAAATCAGGGGTCTCACTAGTTTCTCTGACTGTGGCTCTGACAAAAATTTAACTTCATGGTATCGTAAACATTGCCATGTGCTGAATACAATTTTCTTCATGAAAATTATTTGATCTATTTTATTTCTTATGTGTGCAAGGATAGGATTGAGTATATCAATCAAGTCACTTTCTCCCCCTTAAAATAAGGGAGAGAAAACTAAGCCTTGATACATTCATCAGGGAGAACACATATCTAGGTGTTTGAGCACTAAATGTGAGAAAAGCCCCAACATGGATCACTAGTGTCAATGAGAGATTCACAATTACTGACAATCCCAGCACTCAGGATCCCACTTCCTCTGTCTCTGTTCTAGGATCTGTATTTCTCCCCAAGTGCTGATTTCTAGTCATCTAGAGAACAAGGCAGTGGGCCTGACCACTCCCATTTCATGGAGGCCCAGAAGTTCAAATCCAAGGGCAGTGGAAGGAAGAGTAGAAACTAATCTTGGACTCCACAGTGCACAATAAATTAAGTCCCCCTTTTCCTGTTGGCTTTCTGCCCCTGGTCACAGTCAAGATAGGACAACTGTCTTCTCCCCATGTCGTATTGGGGAGAATTGGGGCAGTTTTACTTCTGGTGGGATGTTTCACAAATCCTGTTCTGTCTCTCTCTTTGGAAACTTCCAGGGTCCTTGAGTCCCCACAGATATGAAAAAGTACTGCAGAAAAACAGGTTCCATTCATGTTTAGGCATCCCTTCTCCTCCGTGTCTGAACCTCTTCCAGGGGTGGAGAACTCAATCCTGTTTGCTATGGATGCAGCATCAGTGTGATGTGAGAGGTAATCGCTCATCTCAGCCCTCTGACCACAATCTCAGTTCTTTGAGTGAGAGAAGAGACTTCAGCCTTCAGCAGGCCCCTCAGTCTCTTCTCTCTCCTCCACCCCCCCCCCACCCTGCACCTGCTTCTTCTCCTGGGTTTCTGGCCCACAGAGGATCTGGGGATACTTCCCCATCCTAATCATTTTACAAACATTTACTAGCTAAGCACCTACCATGGGCCAGGCACTGTGGCAGGTGCTGGGTTTCCAAAGACCAAAAAGAAAATTCATTTGTGCCATTTGGGTGTTTCCATTCCACTAAGGGATATATGACAGTGCCCCAATAATTAAACACTATTACTACTACTACTACTATGACCAATACTATCACTACCACTACCACTACTACTACCATGACTGCTACTACTAAGACCACTACTATCCCTACCATTACTACTACTACCACTACTGCCACTACTATCACTACTACTAGTGCTGCTGCTGCTACTACTACTACTAAAATAGCCGACAAATATTTATACAGTGTTTTAAGGTCTGCAAAATACTTTACATATATTATTTCATTTGATCCTCACAAGAAGCTTATGAAGCAAGTACAATTATTATCTCCATTTTCGAAGGAGGGAACTGAGACACAGAAGAGTTAAGTGAAATGACTTGTCCAACTACTAAATGTCTGAAGCTGGATTTTTTTTCTTTAAACATGTTTTTTGTCCCTATCTTTTGTTTTTACATAGCCTATCTTGTGAGACAGGATTTGAACTCAGGTCTTCATGTTCAGCATTTTATCCACTATGTTGTGCAAACAAGGAAAGGCAATAAGAATTTTTAAAGCACCTACTATGTTATAGGTATTATGCTAAGTATTATCTTGTTTGATCCTCACAACAAATCTATGAGGTAGATGCTATTATTGTGTTCATTTTGCAGATGAGGAAACTGAGACTGAAAGAGATTAAGTGACTTGCCCAGGGTCACACAGTTAGTGTCTGAGGCAGAATTTGAACTAAGGTCTTCCTGACCCCGGGCCCTGGACATTGTGTCATCTAGCTGCCTCTACACAAAACTTTGTATATATAAGATACAGGGCAATTACAGGGCAATCTACTCATCCATCCATCTATCCTTCTATTCTATCTATCTATCTATCTATCTATCTATCTATCTATCTATCTATCTATCTATCCATCCATCTATCTATCTATCTATCTATCTATCTATCTATCTATCTATTATCTATCATCTATCTATCTATCTATCTATCTATCTATCTATCTATCTATCTATC
>NW_027185588.1:3214864-3218721 GCF_028583685.1 Petaurus breviceps papuanus | reverse complement strand
ATCTATCTATCTATCTATCTATCTATCTATCTATCTATCTATCTATCTATCCATCCATCTATCCTTCTATCCATCCATTCATTTATCTATTTATCTATCTATCCTTCTGTCTGTCTGACTACTTCTATTACCTTTCTACACTTCTTCACAGTGTATAAAGCAATCCTCTCATTCTTTTCTGTGACTATCTCCAGCCTCTGGCCCAGAGATTGTGGGAATCTCCACCCCCCCCCTCTGGGGTACCAAACTGGGGCCCATTCAGCCCAGTGAGTCACAGGATGTTAAGCTGGGAGGGTCCTTGGAGAGTATCAGATCTAACCTCTCCGTTTCACAGATGATTAAACTAAGGTCCTGAGAGGTGAAATGACTGGCCCAGTTCCCACAGGTCCCACTGGCAGAATAAGGACTCGAACCCACCTCTTGTGATTCTAAATTCAATACTCTTAGTCCTCCATCAGGTTACCTCACCAGCCAAACTAGGGTAATGGAATACAAGACACCAGGCTTGTTCATTTCCCCTGGAATTCTTATGGGGGAGAGTGGGTTGTGGCACAGAGGATGGGGTTGGGTCTGGAGTGAGGAAGACCTGAGTTCAAATGCAGCCTCAAGCACTTAATAGTTATGTGACCCTGGACAAGTCAATGAAACTGTCTACCTCCATTTTCCAATCGTAAAAGGAGGATAATAGCACCCACCATCCGGGACTGTGGTAAAGATCAAATGAGATAATATATGTAAAGCACTGAGGGTAATGGCTGGCACACAGTAGGTGCTTAATAAATGCGTGTTCCCTTCCCTCTCCTCCTTCACATGGCAGCTAGGTGATGCAGTGGATAGAATGTTAGAGCTGAGTTTAAATCTGGTCTCAGACACTTTGACCCTGGACAAGTCACGTAATGCCTTCTTGCCTCAGTTTTCTCATCTGAAAAATGGGGATAAAAATAGCACCTCCCCCTGCCAGCGTTGTTGTGAGAATCAGAATGAGATCTTCTGTAAAGCATTTAGCACAGTGCCCAGCACATAGTAGGAACATTAATGCTTGTTTCCTTCCTTTTCTTTCCTTCTTCCTCAGTACTACCTTTCTGGGGCCCCAGGGGACATGACATGGCCTTAGTGGGACTGGAGAAAACCCTGGCTTAAGGAATTCAGAGTCTCCTGTCTCCCCGGGGGGCCCTCAGTTTTTCTCTCTGAAAAATGGCTCTTAGTCCCAGGAAGCTAGTGTGAGATCAAAGGGTTTGAGGGTCTGGGCCCAAGGGAGAAAAAGGTCGGTCTTTCTTGAAATCCTCAGCGGCCCTGGTAAAGATGGGCTCAAAAAGTGGACAGAAGCTTTTGCAAATACCACAGGTCCCTGGGCAAAGACTGAGACAGTCAGAAACCAATGGTGAGATGAGTGACTTAAAAAAAAAAAATTCATAGGAAACCTGGGTGAGATGAGGCTTTTGTGTGGCTTTGAGACTTGACAAGCTTGTCAGCAATGATCCAACCCAGATTAGCCTACCCTTCCCACCCTTTTCCTTCCTGCTCAGCCTCCTAGGAGACTAAGGCAGACCCCAACCTCACATATTCAGCAAGGGCCCCAGAGGTCCCTGCCTCCTCCAGTCAGACTTCCCTAACCTACCCCAGCTGTTCCTGGTGGGGGGATGTGGCCTGGCTTGCTTTCTCCTCCACAACCACTCGGTAGCTGCTTTGGTAGTTTCTGACTTGGCTCAGCCAGAGTTTCAGTAAGATGAGAGCTTGCTGAGGACAGGAATTGGGGCTGCTGAGACATCCAGGAGCTTGGAGTGGGTGCTTGCTAAATTTGCTGGCCCATGAGGTACAGGGGCATGGATGTGATGGGACTGGCAACCTTTGACCCTCAGAACCCAAGACTGGACATGGTCTGATCTGACTGACATGATGGGCAAGGACTAATGGAGGCTGGGGCAGGGCATATCCGCCTTCTGCTATATTTAGGAATAAAGCTCAGTCTCCAGGGAGAAGGATCTCAACTAAAGGCACAGTGACCTCTGGGTAGGAAGGTCCGTGTCAAATTCTATGTCTCTATCTCTGGGACTCCGCCACAGAGGGAAGGAAGGAGGCTTCAGGCCCTTGCCTGGGAATGGTGTTGGAGGTCCAGAAACCAGGGACTAGGAGCCGATTGGAGCCTTCCCAGCACACGAATGGTTTCCTCCTTCCAGTCCCCTCCCTTTCAACCTCTCCAAAGATGGTCTCCCCCAAGGCTCAGGTCAAGACAACCGGAACAGGTCCTTAATATCCAAATTCCATGAAAAAAGCCTTTGACACCCAATCTTTTATGATGCCCATTGTCAGAAAGTCTTAAGAGCACCAGGGCATCTAATCTCAACCTTCCTGAACCAGTCTAAACCAGCTCCAGCTGAGACCCTTGGACCAGGTGTGGCTGCCATCTGCCGGGCAGAGTAGGAACTGCCCAAGTTTAGACACTGGGACCCAGGTTCCTTCCAGCCAGGCCCAGGGTATATATATTTGTAGGGTGGGTGGGGGGGTGAGGGGAGCTCTCTGGAGGGGACACCACTGTTCAAAGTGGGCTCACTAAACATAGCACAATATTTACAACCACAAAATTTGAGAGTTGGAAGGGGCCTTAGTGGTTATCTAATTCAAAACATACCAATGGAAGAGGGGAAGACAGGTGATCCAGACTGAAGGGCAGCCAGGGCTCGGTTCAGCCCTAGAATCCTGAGCTGGAAGGGGCTTCAGGGGCCATCTAGTATGGCCCCTTGCCTGAAGAGGGGAATTTCCTCTACGAGTGGCTGTTAGATCTCTTCTTTGCACACTTCCACTGCCAGGGATCTAAGGCCTTCCTCACTTAAATCCAATTCTCAGGCAAGTCAAGTCATCATCCTCGTGATGTCATTGGTCATCTTTGAGGAGGAGGAAGAAGATGAAGATGACGACAACAGCTTCATTTCAAGACAACCTGTTCCATAGAAGGATAGCTCTGGTTGTTAGAAAACATTTCATATTGAGCCCTAAATCTTCTTCCTTATCATTTCTACCCACTTCTTGTTCTGCCTTGTTAACTCCGAGATCAAACATAAAATCCTTCGTTTGGCATTTAAAGTCCTTTACAACTTGGCGTCTTTCCATCTTCTTATATTCTGATCCCCTTCCCATACTCTACAATCCCTTGGAGTTTCCTCTCCATGCTCACTGTTCTCCATGCAGGAATGTCCTCCCTCCCAATCCCAGCCTCTTCGGGTCTCCCCAGTCGATAGCCCAGTTATCTCAAAGGGACCTTACATCTTCTCTGTATTTCACTTGTTTACCCCGTGAAAATGCAAGGTCCTTGAGGGCAGGGACTGGTTTTGTTCTTTCTTTATCCACCCAGGGCTCCAAACAGTGTCTGGCACAAGCTAGTTGCTTATCAAATGCTCACTTGTTGATTATCTTTTGTCCCTAATCCCTTTACCACCTACATGATGGTTTTCAGAAATGTGAAGGTTGTTTTATTTCCTAACAACCAAAATAACTTGTGTAACCATTTTATTAAACCATTTTAATGGAAATACATTGTGTTGGTGGCTTGTTCGTGCATTTGCTTGGTTTTGTTTATTATGTCAAAACAATGTTTATCAATAAAAAAGCAATTAGAAATTTTTTTTTTTTTGCTTTTTTTGGAGGGGGGAAGGCAGGGCAATTGAGGTTAAGTGACTTGCCCAAGGTCACATGGTTAGTAAGGGTTAATCTGAGACTGGATGTGAGCTCAAGTCCTTCTGCTTCCAGGGCCGGTGCTCTATTCACTACACTACCTAGACATCCCTAGAAAATAAATTTGAAGAGTATAAAATCAGGGGTGGCTAGGTGGTACAGTGAATAGAGTACTGGCCCTAGAGTCA
>NW_027185588.1:3166568-3214854 GCF_028583685.1 Petaurus breviceps papuanus | reverse complement strand
GTCCCTTCATTTCTTTGGGACTCAGTTTACTCATTGAGGAGGTGGTTGTATACAATAATCTCTAAGGACCCTCCCTGCTCTGATATTCTGTGATTCTTCTCTCCTCTAGGCTAAATCATTCTATTTTTTTTTTTCAACTAATCCCTGATCCTCATGCCCTCATCATCCTGGTGGCCCTCCCCAATCAGTCATTCTGTCAATCAATCAATAAACTTTTGTGCCAGGCATTGTGCTAAGCACTGCAGATACAGAGACAAAAATGAACCAGTCTGTGCCTTTAAGAGAGAGAGGGAGACCACATGTCCTTATATAGGTATCTATAAAATAGATTAAAGGTGTACAGAAGGAAAGCAAGGAGGGAATCCAGTGTCCGGGATCAGACCTGAGAACATGAGTCATCAAAAGGAGCAGAAAGAGTTTGAGGAAAGCCAGGGGTCTGAGCCTGGGGGTGAGGGTGACAAAGAAAAGGATAGAAGTATCCTAGGCCTTCTGGAACCAGGAAACTTGGGGAGATAAGAGGCTTTCTGGAGAACCTTTTTAGAACAGCTCCAGTCCTCTTTGACCTCTCAAAATACTTAAAGCCCATCTAATATTTGAGTAACTAGATGGTGCCATAGTGCACAGAACGTTGGGCCTGGAGTCAGGAAGACTCATTTTCCTGAGTACAAATCCAGCCTCAGACACTTACTAGCTGTGTGACCCTGAGCAAGTCATTTAACTCTGCCTCAATTTCCTCATCTGTAAAATGAGCTGGAGAAGGAAATGACAAACCACTCAAGTATCCTTGCCAAGAAAACCCCTAATGGGGTCATGAAGATTTGGACACAGCTGAACAGCAAAAACTTCTCAACACTGATTGTCCAGGTTCCCAGGCCTTTGGGTATGGGCTGTGCTTCTCAGTAATCATAGGGCTTCTGCCTCAATTGACCTGATTTCCTGAGTGTGGATGAGCCTGGAAAAAAGAGGTTTATTCTGGAAAACAATTTGGAGTCATGCCCAAAATGACATTAAGCTGTGCTTACCTTTTGACTTAGTGATACCATTACTGGCTCTATACCCCAAAGAGGTCAAAGAAGGAGAAAATAGACCCATGTATACAAAAACATTTATAGCCGTTCTTTTTGTTTTATTAGAAGATGAGGGGATGCCTATTAACTTTGGAATGACTGAACAAGAATGGTATATGAATGTAATGGAATCCTTTTGTGGTATACAAATGATAAAGAGGATGGTTTCAGGGGAAACATTTGAATTATACGAAACTTCATGAAAGGGGAAGACATATGAATTGATGCAGAGTGAAGTGAGAAGAACCAGGAAAACAATGTACACAATAATATTATTTTATAATAATAGTTATTATGTATTATTAATAACTTTAAAAGACTTAGTAACTAACCAACCCAATGACCATAATTCTTAAGGACTCATTATGATAGAGAGCTGAGGAATTCCAAGTGCATATTGAAGCATTGGGAGTGGAGGGAGTGGGGAGGTGGAGAACATAGTTAAGGGTGGAATTAGTTTTGCTTAACTATACATATTTGTTAACAAGTTTTATTTTTCTAGCCTTCTCAATGGGGAGGGGAAGAATTTGGAACAGAAAAAATTAAATTGAATTTAAAAAGAAAGAAAAACAATAGCCCCTCTCTTAATAGTCCCCTATCCTCTACCCTTCATGAAGCTCTCTGATTGGCTGTGACTTCGGACAGGGACCTACTATCAGGAAATCTGAGGTTGAAGGCCAGACAAAGAAGAGAGAGGATGTATGCAAAAGAAGAGATCAGAAATCAACAGCTAGAGACTGCAGATCAAGAATTTAAGACTAGAGGCTGCATCCTAAAGATAGGAAACTAGGAATATGGGACCAAATACCATAGATCAAGCACAAAGGACCAAAAATTAGAGACACAAAACTAAAAATTAGGGAACAGAGTGACCAATGAATCTCAGAGACCAGAAGAAACAAAGGGAAACCAGAGGCCAGCAACCAGGAACCAGGGGACAGGCACAAGGTGACCTGCAACTAGTCTAGAACTATTGACCTGGGATAAATATCAAAGGCTAGAAACAAGAGATCAGGGACCAGATATTGAAGATCAGAGAACTGCTACCAGAAAACACAGACTAGTAGCCAGGAAAAAGCATAATGCCTGGTGTATATTAGGTATTTAATAAATGCTTGTTGATTGTAACAGGGACCAGAAACCAGAGACCTGTAATGAGAGACTATCACCTTTCAGAAAGAATTAATCAGTCAGTGAACAACTATTCATCAAACATTTACTTTGTGTCAGGCAACCTACTAAGTGATAGAGTTAACAACCAAAAGCAAAAACATGGTCACTGTCCTCAAAGAGCTCACAGTCAGTCAGTCAATAAACATTAAGCACCTGTTAGGTTCCAGGATTACAGTGCTAAGCACTGAAGATTAAAAAAAAGAGACAAAAGACAATCCCTGCTCCCAAGGAGTTCACAATCTAATGGGAAAGACAACAAGAAAATGTGTACAGACAATGTATCTACAGAACAAACAGGAAATAATTAAGAGAAGGCACTAGAATTTAGAGGTATTGAAAAAGGTTTCCTGTAGAAGGTAGAATTTTAATTGGGAAGGAAGTCAGGGAAGTTAGAAGGTAGAGATGAGGAGGGAGGGCTTCCACGCATGGTAGACAACCAGAGTTTTACCAGGGTAGTAGATGGACAGTCATGAGTTATGAACAGCAAGTCACCCAGAGTAGCTAGAAGAGGGAAAAGTGTAAGAAGACTGGAAAAGAAGGAAGGGGCCAGGATGTGAAGGGCTTTAAATGGGAAATGGGATTTTATATTTGATCCTGGAAGTAATAGGAAGCCATTGCAGTTTGTTGAGTATGAGACTGACATGCTCAGATCTATACAAAAACCACTTTGGCAATTGAGTAGAGGATGGATTGGAGTAAGGAGAGACTTGACACAGGGAGACCCACCAGCAGCTGTTGCAAGTAGTTGAGACCAGATGTGAGGAGCCATGCTAGCTAGGGTGAGGGGGGTGAGGGGAGAGAAGAGAGGCATATATGAGATATGTTGTGAAGGCAGAAACAACAAGATATGAAAATAGATTGTGTGTGTTCAGAGTCACCAATGACACTGAATTTGTGAGCTAAGTGTAAGGGTTATGGGATTTAAAGATCTTCCATGCCCCGTTGGACTTGCTGACGTAGCAGGAAGGGGCGGAGCAAGAGGAAGCGGAAGCCAAGCTAGCGTTCCTTCGGTGGCTGGCGGTGGTGGTGGCGGCGGCAGCAGCAGAGGCAGTGGCAGCGCGAAGCCCTTTTTGAGTTAGAACTGCTAAGGACTTTCTGCTAAGGACTCCTGCTGAGGACTGCCAGGGGCCAGAGCTGCTGGGAGTGCGCTTCCAGGACGCTGGGTGGTTGCTGTGCGTGGGGAGAGGAGGACCTTTGCCTGAGGTAGCCTGTTCTGTTTTAAAGGCTTGAAAATGTGGGTGCTTTCTACTTTATCTACCTGTGCCAATGTCATAACTACTCTGATGGCTTTCACTTTCTGGTTTTGGGACTCAGTCTTTTGGTATCTTAATAAATTTTCTAGTTTATTTCCTCATATGGCAAACATGACGTATTTCCTAATGGATAATTATATCAGCATATTTGTAATCTCTATAGGCATTGTGAATATGGCATTGCTGATACACTAAGGCAACTGGGATGATGGTGATTTGTTAAACAGAATTAGAGAAGCTTAGAAGAAGGGAAGGTTTTTTGGGGAAATATAATGAGCTATGTTTTTAAAGTGTTGAGTTGGAGATACCTATGAGACATTCATTTCAAGGGTATCCAAAAGACAGTTGGTGATTCAAGATTAGAGCTCAAAAGAGATTAGGGTTGAATATATAGAGCTAGGAACCATCTGCATAGAGATGATAATAAGACCTATGGCATCTGAGGAGATCACTGAGAGAGAGCATGGAGCACAGGTGGAAATCTGTGGACAGATTTCATGAGGTCTGTGAAACTAGATGGGAAAAAAATACATCTTTATTTTAACTTACCCCTAACTTAAATTTATCACTTCTTTTAGTGATTTGAAAACATAATTCTGAGAAGGGGTCCCTAGGCTTCACCAGCCTTCCAAAGGGGTCCCATGATAACAAAAAGTTAAGAACTCCTGCTATAGAGGAGGAAAAAAGAGAACCCTGGTCACAGCCTTGAAGGACACCAACAATTAGTGGTTGTGACCCAGAAGAAGATCTGGTAAAAAAGACTGAAAATGAATGGTCAGAATAGGAGAACCAGGAGAAAGCAGTGTCATGAAACTCCATAGAGGAAAGAGTGTCTAGAACAGGAGCAGGGAACCTGATGCCTCAAAGTCACACGTGGCTCTCATAAAGCCTCAAGCATGGCCCTTTGACTGAATCCTAACTTTACAGAACAAAGTCCCTTAATAAAAGGATTTTTTTCTGTAAAACTTGGACTCATTCAAAAAGCCACACCCGAGGACTTAGAAGGCTACATGTGGCCTTGAGGTCACAGGTTCCCCACCCTTGGTCTAGGAGAAAACAGTCATTGATATTCACGAGAATGGGACCAAGAAAAAGCCATTAAGATTTGGCAATTAAGCGACCATTGGTAACTTTGAAGAGAACACTTTCAGTTGAATGATAAGGTGAGAAACCAGACTGCAGAGGGGTTAGAAGTGAGGGGACAGGAAGTGACAGCATTGATCATAAATGACATTCTCAATTAGTGGAGAAATATAGGACAATAGCTAGCAGTGGTGGCCAAATCCAGTAAGATTTTAAGGATAGGAGAGATGTGGGAGTGTTTGTAGGCAGCAGGGAAGGAGTCCATTGACAGATAAAGGAGAGAGTAAGGATGATAATGAGGGGGAAAGAATCAGGAATTAGGAACCAGGGACCAGAAAACAATTCTGATAGCAGAGATGATAAAACAAAAGGCTGGGACTAGATATCAAAGACCAGAAAGCTGCCACCAAAGGGAGACCAGGAAAATGATGAGCTATCCAGGGCTAATTAAGTCACTAACACTTAAAACTGAACCAGCTCTTTTGAGACATCATGTATGAACTCATTGAAGCCCCCAAACACCACTAGGGGTGAGAAGCTATAACATGGATATGGTATTAGTATCCCCATTTAACAGGAGAGAAAATTGAGGTTCAGAAGGCTAAGTGACTTGCCCAAGGTCACATGGCTAATAAGTGTTAAGTGTCTGAGGCCGTATTTGAACTCAGGTCTTCCTGACACCAGGGCTGGTGCTCTATTCACTGTGCCACCTAACTGCTCCCAGGAGGTGGGATTTGAACAAGGGAATTCTGCCTTATCAGTTCCAAGCATGTCGGATAGATTGTGTGAGTGAATGTTGCAGAAGATGTAGGAATGAGTTCAGGGAATAACCAGTAGACCAGTCTGACTAAAATAAAGAGTGCATGAAAGGAAATAATGTGAGACAAGTCTGGAGAGGTAGGTTAAAGCAAGATTGTGGAAGACTTCAAATCATAAATGGAAAAGCCTATATTTAATCCTAGAGGCAATAGGGAGCCACTGAAGATTTTAGAGCCATGGAGAGTCCTGTAGTGATATACATGCTTTAGGAAAGTTCTTTTGGTAGCTGTATGAAAGATAGATTATAATCTATAGATTATATATATATAAAATGTTTCTATAGATTGGAATTTGTAGATATATAATATATAAAATATATAGAAAGGATATATATATAATATAGGGGTATATGCTATATAGATATATAAAAAAGGTCTCTCTATATAGAAAAATATGTTTCTATTGATTGGAAATGGGAAAAACCAATGAGCAGGTCATTGAAATATTCAATGGAAAGGTGGTGAGGGTCTATGCCAGAAAAGTGACCCAAGGAGTAGAGAGAAGGGGACAGATACAAGAGATGGTACTAAGCTTGGTGAATGATAAGACACTGAGGAGTAAGGGAGAGGGAAGGGTTAAGAATGAAGGGTTAACCTTTGATACGGCAATACCACTGCTAGGTCTATACCCCAAAGACATCCAAAAAAGCGAAAAGAACCTGTTTGTACAAAAATATTTTTAGCAGATCTTTTTGTAGTGGCTAAGAATTGGAAATCAAGGGGATGCCTATCAATTGGAGAATGACTAAACAAGATGTGGTATAAGATTTGTAATGGAATATTATTGTGCTATAGGATTTCAGAAAAACCTGGACTTACATGAACTGATGCAAAGTGAAGTGAGCAGAACCAGGAGAATGTTGTACACAGTAACAGCAATATCATTTGATGAAGAACTGTGAATTAATTAGCTATTTTTAGCAATGATCTAAGACAATCCCAAAAGACTAATGATGAGGGGCGGTTAGGTGGCACAGTGAATAGAGCACCGGCTCTGGAGTCAGGAGGACCTGGGTTCGGATCTGGCCTCAGACACTCAACACAAAAACTAGCCGTGTGACCCTGGGCAAGTCACTTAATCCCAATTGCCCTCCAAAAAGCAAAAAAAAAAAAAAAAAGACTAATGATGAAGCATACTATCCGCCTCCAGGGAAAGAACTGATACTGTTTGGGTACAGACTGAAGCATGCTATTTTCACCTTCTTTCATTCAAATCTTCTTGCAAAAAATGACTAATATGGGGAAGCTTTACATGATTGCACATGTATAACCTATATCTGATTGCTTACTGTCTCAGGTAGTGGGGAGGGAAGGATAGAATTTGGAATTCAAAACTCTAAATAAAAATATTTATTAAAAAAAAAGAATGGGGGTGGGTGTCTAGGTGGCGCAGTGAATAGAGCACTGGCCCTGGAGTCAGGACGACCTGAGTTCAAATCCAGCCTTAGACACTTGACACACTTACTAGCTGTGTGACTTTGGGCAAGTCACTTAATCCCAATTGCCCAGGCTTCCCCCCTGCAAAAAAAAAAAAAAATGATGGGTTAAGTTGAAGACCCTGAGTTGATTCAGGGATGATAGCACCCTCAACAGAAATTGGGAGGTTCTAAGGAAGGGCAGTTTTGGACATCTGGAGATGCTTATTGGATAGTCTCTCCCTGATGTTGAGGAATTTGCCCTCCTCCCATTGAGAAGTTTCTCTCAGAACCTCCATGTTTAGGAAGAGCCCAAACCAACCGTGCTTTACTCTCCAGACTTCACACATGGGCATCTTCCCCCAACTCCTGCACTTTAGCCCCACATTAGATATTGTCTTTCCCCGTTAGAATGGGGGTTCCTGGAAGCCAGAAGCTGTCTTCCCTTTTGCTTATTATATTGTATTCCCAAATCAAAAGAGAGAATATTTGTAAAATCACTTAGGAAATGTTTATTCCCTTCCTCTCCCCCGGCACTTAGCACAGTGTATGGCACATAGAAAGTACTTAGCAAATGCTTGTTAACATCTTGGAAATATCCAGCAGATTTGGGTCTAGAGCTGAAGAGAAAGTTTAGAGCTGGGTATAGAAATTTCTTGATGTCAGGGACGTCTGGTGCATAGCAGCACCTAGTCTGGCACAAACAAATGTCTGTCAGATTGAATGAATAGATCTGGGAGTCAACTGTACAGAGATGATGATTTGGTCATTGGAAGCTAATGAGATCACTGAAGGAGAGAACATAAGAGAGATGGACAGAGCCTTGGGAGATACCAACCCTTAAAGGGAGATGACCCAGCAAAGGGAAGGCAACAGTTCCCAGAATGTGCCCCTAGAGTTTGGAAATAAAGTCAGCCAAATGTGGCCCATTAGGTGGAGTTGGGGTTAGGGAACAGGTGCTTCCCCTCCCTCTTCCTGAACTCTGGGGCTTGCATAAGAAGCAGGTTGATTTTCATCCATCTACTAGATTGACCCACTAAGATCCAGCAGATAATAATCGATGGATCTGGGACTAAAATCCAAAGATGAGAATGATTCACAAATGAAGGGAAACCAATTGGGTTGATCCACAGGAGGTTAGGCCTTGACCCCTGATGCTCTACCCATACAATACAGTTCTGTCAATGTCCTTGGACGGACCCCAGTCAATGCCCACTTGCTACCTATTATGTGTGGTGGGGTGAGAGTGGGGTCAGTGACTAGGGGAAAACCATACCAATTTCACTTTCCTTTCCCAGAATGGAAAAATACCAGGGTGGTGCTGAACCCCTTGTCTTCATCTGCATTAGCACCAACCTGGCACCAACAAGTTTTCCTTCCTCAGCTGATAAACCAATTTCCTCTGGAGAGTTTCAGAGTATCTTCAGGGCATGTATAGTCAGAGAGACGGGATCTAAGACAGAGACAAAGGGACAAAATTAAGGAGACAGAGAGATAGAAACAGAGTGAAAAAGAGACAAAAGCAGAGAACAGAAGAAATAGAGATAGCCAGACAAAGAGATTGGTGGATGGTCAAAGAGATATAGAGGGAGATAGACAGAAAAAAATAAAAGAGGCAGAAGCAAGATTAGTTTACCTCTGGGCAGAGGCACTGAGCTACTTTCCAACTCTGAAATTCTCTGATTCTGTGATAAATCAATCCAGGAGCATTTGATAAGTACCTAATCTATGCTAAAGGCTTTAGGCATACAAAACCAAGAGTAAAGTCTCCTTCTTCAAGGAGCTGATATTCCAACAGATGGGGGTGGGGGTGGGGGTGGGAATGCCCCACGTCTAGGACACAGAGAAGAAGTGAAGAGACAGATGCAAAGAAATTTTTTTTAAAACTGAGACAGGTACTAGAGAGAGAAGAGAGACAGAGAGAGAGAATCAAAGAAAATCAGACACAGACAAAAAGGTAGGGAGAAAAAGGAGACAGTAAGAGAGCAAGATAGAGAAAGACATATGGTGGATAGAGACTGAAAGACAGAGAGAAAAGAGAGAGGAAGAAAGAAGAGAGACAAAGACAGAGGGAAAGAGGGAGAAGAGAGACAGAAAGAGACTGAGATAGAGACAGAAACATAGAGATGGGGGGTTGGGGGGGAGAGGGAGGGAGTGAAAGAGACAGAAAGAAGAGGGGGGGGGGGGGGGAAGGAGGGGGGAAGGGGAGGAGAGAGAGAGAGAGAGAGAGAGAGAGAGAGAGAGGAGAGAGAGAGAGAGAGAGAGAGAGAGAGAGAGAGAGAGAGAGAGAGAGAGATCATCCTGAAAGAACAGAGCTATGTGTTCCCAGGATGAACTCCAGGGTGCCTGAGAAACATTTGCCTGAGGCTCTCCAGGCTGTCCACCTTTCTTGTCCTCTACTTCCACCTTCCTCTTTCTCCCCATCCCCTCCCTGCAGCTTCCCCAGGCCCCAGTTGCAGAATTTTCTCCAAACCTAGGCAAAGAAGAATTTGGCTAAGATTCTATCCCCACCCCCAGGGGTGTGCGGTAGAGTGGTTTGTGTCCTGCCCATACCCACTGACAGTCACTCAGTAAGTGGGGGGTGGTGGGGTGGGAATGGGCAGAGCTAAAATTAGGAGCTAGGTCTAACTCCCAGTCTAGGGCACTTCCCCTCTTGTCATCATAGAATCATAGAATGTATGAGCTTAGAGATCTTGTCTATGTTGGTCATTTTAGGAAGGAAGAAACAGGCCCTGAGAAAGGAAGGGGATTTTACTCAAGGTCACACAATGTTTCCATTGGAAAACAAAAATTTAAGTTGAAACCTCTGACTCCAGTGACCAGTGTTGGATCACCACCCCAGGCTGTGTGGTACAATGGCAACAGCACTAGCTCTGAAGTCAGAGGTCCTGAATTCAAATGCTGCCTCTGATGTTTATTACCTGGGTGACTTCTGCTAAATCATTTCTTTTCTCTGAGTTGCAGTTTCCTCAGCTGTACGTTGATGGGGTTGGCCTACATGGCCTCAGAGATCCCTTATAGCTCTATATCTTGATCCCATGAATATTTATTACCATTGGGAAATTGGGAAAGTCCCTTGAGCTCATTTTCCTCATCTATAAAATGAGGGGGTTGGACCGAATGCTCTCTGGGGTCCCTTCCAGCTCAGAAATTATGATCCTGTGACCTTTCCCCAGCACAAAAGCAGAGCGATGGCCCTGAAGGGAAAGAATGACTTGTATTTCAGTGTTCTCTTCAAACAAAAGTCAAAAGTAGAGTCATAACTAGGGCTGGGTGACTGGGGCTCTGCCCCAGGGCATTGAATTTAGAGAGTGTTGGTAGCACTTTCAATACTCAACAGCATAGAAAAAAGCAGAATTCAGCACTTAGGTTACAAAAACAATTCGTTAAAATGCAAAGCTATCATATGGAAGACTGGAGGGAGTTCTATCAGCAGTCAGTCACCCCTTTCCCTACCCTCAACTGAGAGCAAATTATGTACTGCCAGACCCAGTTACAAAAATTCCTAGAAGCGGTTTTGGTCAAAACAAGGGGACCTCCTTGTCAGTGACATTTTACAGATTCTTCTGCGGAATTGCTAGGGGATGTCTGCAAACTAGGGAACATTCTTTGAGCTGAGGAAAGCACAGTCCCCTCTCTACCCCTCCACCCCCACAGCTGTCTGGGCAAGAAAGTGTGTGGAGGGGGAGGCAAATGTGATAGCCACCAAAGGAGTGGAAACTTGCAAAGAAGACATGAACTCAACTCTAAAGGGCAAAGAAGTCAATGTGTCTTAGAGACTCCCCAGTTGGTGAGTTCACAGGTAAAGACTGAGAGGGAGGAAATTCAGATCCGGAAGATGACTTGGTGGTCATATGGCCCAAAGGGGATTTCCCCACTATAACATGTCAAACAGTTCGTGGTCTAGCCTCTGCTTGAAGACCTCCAGTGAATGGGAATCTACTACCTCCCAAGGCAGCCCAGTCAAGCTGGGAGAGCTCTCATTGTTTGGACATTTTTCCTAAGCTCAATCCAAAATATGCCTCTTTGTAACTTGTAGTCATTCATTCATCCTGGTTCTGTCCTCTGGGAGCAAGCAGAACAAGGCCACATAGTTCCTCTTACATGACAAAGTGGTCTGTGCTGCCCTGGGGGGTAGTAGTGGCTCCCCACTTGAATAAACTCCTTAAGCAGTAAGGCATAATGCTTACTTGTCAGGATAACAGGGAGGAGACTCGTCTTCAGGTCTTGGTTTACCTCTGAAGCCCCATGTAACTTCTGGGATTCTGGGATTTGGGGAAATGTTTGAATTTGTGGAGCTGGTTCTTTCCTGAAAAACTTGGCTACCTTCTAATGAATTTCTTAAGTCACATAAGGTCAGGAGACAAAAGGAGACAAGGATTCAGGGAAGGTAGCACCAAATGTGCCACCAAATGTGACAGATCCTTGATTTAGAGGGTGAAGATCTGGGTTCGAATCCCAGCTCTGCCTCTTTCTGACTCTGGGATTTTGGCAGGTTGAAAATATTTAATCTCTCCAGCCCTCAGTTTCCTCATCTGTAAAATGAGTAATATGGATTAGATGAACCAGTACAGTAGATAGAGGTCTGGGTCTGGAGTCAGGTAGACTCCTCTTCCTGAGCTCAAATCTGGTCTTAAACGCTTACTAGCTATGTGACTCAGGACAAGTTACTTCACTCTGTTTGCCTCAGTTTGCTCATCTGTAAAATGAGCTGGAGAAGGAAATGGCAAACCACTCCATTATCTTTGCCAAGAAAACCCCAAATGGGGGTCACGAAGAGTTGGATGTGTTTGAACAAAAAAAATTTATTTTGTTAAATATTCCCCAATCATATTTTAATATTGTTCAGGCTGTACTCTAGAGTGTTTCAGGCTTCATAGGCAAGGGGCCCAGGGGCTATGAATTTGAGACCTCTAGAACAGAAGAAGGATTTTTTTGATAAAAAAAATTTTTTTCTCTTGATTGACTCCAGAGGGCAGAGAAACTAACAATGTGGAGAGGAAATTACAAGAAGGCAGAGTCATAACTAGATAGATAGACAAACAGACAGATAGATAGATAATTTAATAATTTAAGAACTTTCTGTGTGCCAGGCATTGTACTAAGAACTAAGGAATATACATATAAACAAGTGAGACAGTACCTGTCTTCGGAGAGTTTACCATTCTAATGGAGGGAAACTGTGTGTGTATATGTATATATGTATATACACACATATGTACATGTGTATACACATAAGCATATACATACAGTGCACACACATGTACAGCCATGCGAATGCATACAGCACACGATCTATGCCACATACATGCACACACGTGTACACACGCACACACATGTACGCATATATGCACACACATATATGGGTTCTGAAAAGTAGAGGAGGGTACACAAGCAGGACCACGGTGAGAACTTATCTGGGCATTTTCTAGAGGCCCAGCCTCAGAAAGTTCACCCATCCAAGAGAAGTGTGGAGTTCACGTTCCTAGTGGATGAAGGATCATGGTGGTGGATCATCCAGGAAAGGGTCAACCAGCTCAGTGAGGGGGCACCACTACCTCCCTAGGACGTTCATGCCACTTTGGGCCAGCTCCCATCATTAGGAAGCTTTCTCTGACATTAAGCCTCAATTTGCCTCTTTGTGACTTCCACTCACTGTGTCTAGTTCTGTCCTCTGGGGCCAAGCAGAACAGGTCCAGTTTATCTTCCATGTGATTGCCCTTTGAATACTTAAAGACAACTTTCATTTGTCCCCCTGAATCTTCTCTTCTTCAGGTTAAACATCCCCATTTCTTTGAAACAAATTCTCACATGACGTGTCAAGGTTTTTACCAACCGTGATACCTTCTTCAGGACACTCTTCCAAAAGTACTCAGGACTGAAGACATTGTTTCAGTTGTTGTCTGACTAGGGCAGACTCCCCAGTCCTATACACTATGTTTCTCTTGACATATTCTAAGACCCCATTTGCACTCTTGGCTACCATGTTACACTATGGCCTCATACTGAGCATGCTCCCCCACTAGGGTACTCTGTACCTTTGCACAGGTTTGTTTCATATGTGGAGATATCTCCCTTCTCACCTATTAGAATCCCTTCAAAACTCAAGTGCCACCTCCTACATTAGCATGTTGCTGCATACCTGAGGCCCATCAGAGCACAGGAAACAGGCCAAAAGTCACATCAGTTCAATTCTACTGGAACTAGTCAACAATAAACAAACATTTATCAAGTAATATGTGCCAGACGCTGTTCTAGGTACTGAAAATAAAGGCAAAAATGAAGCAGTCCTTGTCCTCAGGGAGTTTACATTCTATTAAGAGAGATAACATGTACATATAGAAGTCCTTTTTTCAGATGCAGAAAGGGGCAGGCAAAGAACATTTGTTTAAGGAAAAATTATAAAATCCACTCATGGGGAAAAGCCCTCTCAGATGAAAATTTGACAGATCAGATAAAAAAATTACCCCACTGATGACTTTAGAGAGAAGACTTGTTTGAAGGCAAGACCAATAACTAAAGTTAGCATGGACTAGCATGCACTGTGGCCTATCAACTCATTTGCATGTGGCTTTTTAGAGTTTTAAGTTATAAATGGCAAAATATTAGGTCAAATAGCTGTTTGGAGAGTATGTCAAGATTACATAATCTTATTATGTAGGAAGATTATATAAGAAATGTTGAATTCATACCTGAAAGAAAGATGGATTTCTTGGGTTTTACCTCATAAGCCATCAAGAGGTCCTGATCTGAGGCATTAGAAGCTGTCAAGTAACCAAGAGAAGAAGCTATAGGAAGCTATTGATAAAAGCAGCAGGAAACAGAAATCACAAGAAGTTGGGACAGAAGACATAGAAAGCTTCTAGCTTGATTATTGGAATTTTCCTAAATTCTTCCTGCTGTTGTTTCTTCATTTTCAAAGAAGACCAATGACATCACAGGGTTATGTCTTAACTTTTGCATGAATTGAATTTAGGTGAGGCAGAATTTCACACAATCATCAGCCTCATTCCCTCCTCCAGAGTCATTTAAATCCAGTGGCAAAGACAAAAAGTCAAGACATGTGGTGATGGCCCAGGCTGCAATGAATGACCTTGGCATCTTCAATGTCTAACCAAGCTCTGGTGCCTGCTTCAGTTGCCTGCATGGCCATTGGAACAGATTGTTCTCATTCACTCATTTCACCACAGGAAATCTTCACATGCATGAGATAGACCCCCTTGTAACTCACTGATGGGTTTGAGGCCCACTGGTTCTCCTCAACCTGGTTTAGCCCATCTGTTGAGACGGATTTACCAGGGTGTGGCTGCTGTGCAGGCTACAACTTCTTTGAGTCACAGGTGAAAGTTGGGTGTCAGATGGACACCAAAGGTAGATGAGTGGCCCTGAAAAAGGCTCATCGTACCCTCATACCAGAGGTCTTAGTTCTTCCTGAACATCCCATATACCCCTTTAGAACATAATCACCCTAAGGGTAGGAACTTTTTTATCTTGGTAACCCAAATTCATAGCACAGTGTCTGGCACATTGTAGGCATTCGATAAGTTTTTATTGATTCCGTGAGTAGCGTTGAGCCCTAACTACCACCCTACTTCTGGTCAGGCATGCTTCTTAGTTGGCCTTTCCAAAAGAAGTCAGGGAAATAGATGGAGAGAGCAAATTGAGTTGAAAAAGATAAGTCATTAATCTTTGCTCTGCCAATTAACTGAAGGGTAGAGGCAGCCCCCAGATGGGGAGTTCCAATAGATGCCAAGAACTTCAAAATAGTGAATACAAGCTACGGACTGACTCTTGGGAGAAAGTGAAGGCATGAGGATTGGTTCTAGGGCAAAATGGCACCTCCTATCAGGTCCATATACCTCCTGGTGAGACCAGGCTTGGACATGAGTGTAAACCATAACTGAGACACGGGCAGAACTTTCTGGGAAAGGCATAGCCATCCCTCACAACAGGTTTGCGTGGATGTGCTCCAAACAAAGAGATCCAGAAAAAATGGGGGCCTTGTGACAGATTGGAATTAAAGTCTGATGACCTGAATTCAGGTGTTATGATATTATGCCCCAGCTGTGTGACCTTGGGCAAGTCCTTTCCCTTCCTCTGAATTTCAGTTCTCAAATCTGCAAAAGGGGAATGGGGAGGAGAAGGGATGAACTGAATGATTAGTAAGGTCCTATCCAGTTCTAAATCTCTACCCAGTGTAATGAAGCCGGAACACATCCCAAGCAACTGGTGACTGAGCTCTCCCAAGTCACTTCCAGGGACACATGTGCTCAGTGCTTGAAGGCTCTGGGGATAATGAAGCAATCTTAAGATGGCAGCAGGGAGAGGCTGCTGCCCTAAAGCAGGTCAGTGACTGAGCCCAGAGAAGCAGTGCACTCAGCAGACCTTAAAAGGGGTGACCGGTCTCTGCTTTCTTTTCCTATTTTTCCAATGTGCTGGGACTCTGTGAAGGCTCTCTCTGAGACTTCACGTGAGTGGAGGAGGGTTCCTGCCCACCTGTAGTGGCTGCTTGCTCAAGACATCGAGTGTATATGCTGGCTAGAGGATCCTGAGGCTGTATTTCAAGGCTGAAGCTGTCTCTTTTGCTTTGTTTTTCTTTCTTTGAACACAGGTGACTAAACAGTGATCCTGAGACGGCTGTTTCCAGCCTTGAAGGCATCCTTGTGAATTCCAGAGGTCAGAAGCTCCTCCTCAGGAGGTTAAGTTATCTGCCCAAGGTCACACATGAAGTAAGTAGCAGAGCAAGAATTCGAACCCAGATTGTCTTACCCCTTGCCTCTCTGAGACAGAAGCCTGTGGTTCTGAGGGGAGAGGGGAGAAGCAAGAAGAGAAGGCCATGAAAAGAACAGAAAAGTCTGGGGATAGAGGCACTAGGCAACAGGAGGACATTATGAGAGGAGAGCGCCCGGGGCTTGACTTGGAGTTCATAGAGCTTCTTTCTTTATTGCCTCTTGCTACCCACCCTCCTACTCGCCAGCATCAATAACATTTCTGATAGACAATGTACGGTCCTTGCTCCTCATACTGGGCCCGTTGGATCCAGCAGGACTGAAAAGCTCGGAGAGAAGCAAGGATGGAACCTCCAATCCACACAGAGTAGTTCCGCAGGGGCTGGGCAGACACAGCCATGCACGTCTGGGGAGCGGCCCCATGCAGCAGCTCCTTGGTGAAGCGCTGCTCAAGCCCGGGGAAGAGGGAAGACCCACCACACAGCAGGACATTCTGGGACACGTCTTCATGTGCCTCATTAGGCACCTTCCTCAGGCTTTCCTTGGCCATGTCAGGGATCCCCAGCGGCACAAGTCCTGGCATCGCAGGGGGATTGAAGAGCAGCTCAGGGCACTGGAAACGCTCTTTGCCAAGGCTGATGACCTGCCCATCAGGCAGCTGGAAGTTTTCTCTGCTGTCCTTTGTGGGCTGATTCTGCTCTGCGATGAAGTCAGTAGCTACATAACAGCATTGGTGTTTGATGCTTTCCACCAGGGAGGTGTCCCGTTCACCGAAGGGGTAGCCAGCACCCCGAAGCATCTCGGCCAGGTAGGCTGTCAGGTGGGCCCCAGCTAAATCCATCCTCTCAGTGGCATGGGGCAAGTTATAACCCTGATACACTGGGACGGTGTGAGTCACACCATGGCCCATATCCACCACCAGCCCACTGACCAGCCCATGGGCATAGACAGACAGCACTGACTGGTAGGCCACGTACATGCCTGGGCAGCGAAGAGACTCAAATACCACTTCCACCAGTTTTTCCCGGTTGGTGGTGGGGCTGAATGGTGGATCAGAGAGAAGGAGGGCATGATCCTCTGGGGCCACTCCCAGGTCATTATAGAAAACGTAGTGCCAAAGGGTCTCTGCTGCCTCCCAGTCCACAATGATGCCACTCCTCAAGGGGCGGATCAGGCTGAGCCCTCGTTGTTCTCTTGCGCTCTCACCGATGAAGGTTGGCAGCTGAGGCTGGCTTGCTGTTGAAGCCTTCTCTGGCAAGCGGCCAAGCACAGTGGCCACAATAGACACGGGCTTTGCCTGCCCAGCAAAGCCAGATTTGCAGGTCCCCGTGCCCATGTCGATGACCACAGCACCTGTCTTCTCTATGATCCCATCTCCCAGAACAAAGGGGACATCCGCATCCACCGGCAGGCTTACATCATCCAGCATTGTGCTGGACTGGGGATATCCCTGGTGGAGGCCGGGAGAGTGACTGATAGCCTGGGAGTCATTTAAATGCAAGTCCATAGCTAATGAGACTCAGTGAGTGGGAACAGGGGCCAGGTCCACCTCCCTAGTATTCAACAACCAAGCCAGGACTGGGATGGTAGCTGGGCTTACCTGGGTCAGAGCTGGAGACCAGGCCAAGCTGAGGGAGACTAAGAAGGAAGGAATTAAGGAAGGTTTTCATAATATTGCTGAATTATGACATCATTCTCCCCCTCCCCCACTTCTCTTTCTTCACAATGGACTGGGCCACCTCTCCCTTTTCCCCCTCACAGCTGGACTTTGTAAATTCTGGGTCTCTTCCTCTGGCATCTTATCACCAAGTGGCTGCCAGTCAAAAGTTAATGACCCATGGGGGCGGCCAGGTAGCACAGCGAAATAAGAGCACCAGCTCCAGTGTCAAGATGACCTGGAGATCGAATCCTGGGCTCAGACACTTAGCACCCACCCAGAAACACCTGGCCGTGTAACCTTGAGCAAGTTACTTAACCCCAATTGCTTAGGGGTGGCCAGATGGCTCAGCTAGTAAGGTCACCGGCTCCAGTGTTGGGATTAACCTGGAGATCGAATCCCGGGCTCAGGCTCACTTAGCACCACACCCATAAACTGGCCGTGTAGCCTTGAGCAAGTTACTTAACCCCGATTGCTTAAAAAAAAAAAGAAAAAGTTAATGACCCAGGCATTGACATTGCTGGGGGAAAGCAATGTAATGTGGGGTATTGTCTAGGTACTTTGCAAGTCCCATCTTTTCCAACTTAACTACCCAGGAGACTTTAAGCAAGTCACATTCTCAGAAAGACCTCCTCTCTGGCCTCAGTTTTCCCCTCTATAAAATGAGAGAGTTGGATTAGAAGGCCTTTAAGAATCCTTTCAGCTCTAAAACTACGATCCTAGGATTTGGGTATGCTTGGGACAGAATAGACTATCGTCCACCCACTGCCATCACAGAACTAATGAGTGTTGGCACTCCAGCTAAATACAGGTAAACCTTGTGTTTCACTTTACTGCACTTCACAGATATTACATTATTATTATTATTATTATTATTATTTTGAAAATTGAAGGTTTGTGGCAACACTGAATTGAACGAGTCTATTGGAGCCATTTTTTTTTCCAACAATATCTCTGCGTCACATTTTGGTAAATCTAATAATATTTAAAACTTTATTATTATTATAATATCTGTTCTGGTGATCTTTGATCAGTGATTTTTGATGTTACTATTGTAATTGTTTTGGGTGCCACAAACCACACACATATAAGACAGAACTTAATTGATAAATTTTGTTTGTTCTGACCGCTCTACCAACTTCATCGATAATTATTGTGTGTTCTGACTGACACTGACACAGACCAGGACCAGTCATCTCTCTCCCTCTCCATAATCCCTGAGACATAACAATATTGAAATTAGACCAATTAACAACCCCACAATGGCCTCTAAGTGTTCAAGTGAAAGGAAGAACTAATGGATGCAACAAACTTCTTTGCCTTATTTTAAGAAATTGCCCCTCCACTCCAACCTTCAGCAACCACCACCCTCATCAGCCAGAAGCCATCAGCATGGAGGCAAGACCGTCCACCAACAAAAAAGATTACAATTTGCTTTAGGCTTAGGTGCATTTTTTAGCAATAAAATATTTTTTCATTAAGGTATGTTCATTGTTTTTTTTTAAAAGACAGAATACTATTGCACATTTAGTTAACAGACTACAGTATAGTGTGACCATAACTATTATATGTACTGAGAATCCAGAAATTTCATGTGACTTGCTTTATTGCAATAGTCACTTGATTGCAGTTATCTAGAGAGATTCCTGTAGAATTATCTCCGAAGGATGCCTGTAGAACTAACACCCTCTTCTTCAAAACCTGGCCTCTCCCAACCAGTCTTTCTGACTTCTTACATATTATTCCCATACAAATATCCTCTCATCCGTTAATACCGACCTCCTTGCTGGTCATCATACAAGATTCCAATTCTGTACCTATTCAATGGACAGCTGGTGATTAGAATGTTTCTTTCCAGGCTTCTCTGGTCTCCTTCAAGTCTCAACTCAAATGCTACCTTAGAAAGAGGCGTTTTCTGGTCCTCCTCAAAGCTGTGCCTTCCCTCTGAGATTCTTCCTCTTCTGTGAATGTTTTCTATTTCCATAGTTGTTTTCATGTTAACTCCCCATTAGAATATAAGCTTCTTGAGTGCAGGGATGATTTTTGCCTTTCTCCGTATCCCTAACTTTTAGCGTAGTGCATGGCCCATAGAAGGCACTTATTAAATTCTTTGTTAGACTGCACTAGCTGGTGCAGTAGAGCACTGGGCCTGGAGTAAGGAAGACCTGAGTTCAAATCCAACCTCAGATACTTCCTAGCTATCTGACCCAGAGAAAGCCATTATCCTTGCAGTTTTCTCATATGTAAAATATGTGTGTGTGTGTGTGTGTGTGTTAAAAACACACACTTATCTCCCAGGGCTGTGATGAGGATCAAACTTATAAAGAATTTCATAAATCTCAGAGTGCTCCATAAAGTCTAGTGATCATTACTGTACATTTTTAAAATGTACCTAATATGCTTTTATTGTAGTTGCAGATTAAGCTACTAAAAAGGCATGATCTGTAATTTCTGAAACAATGCACTGAAAAAGAAATCTTAATTTTAGACTTTTATTGTATTGCACTGAGGAATGGGAGGGTGGTTACACAATGTTCTTTTCTGAACAGCTAAAGTATAACTTGCAAATTCTTTTATTGCTGCATTGTAACAATAATTAGAATACAGAATTTCTTACTGATCACTACAAATGAAAACATTTAAAATGCATTTCTTTAAAGATAATTTAGTGTGTATTTATAGGTTCATTTGTGCTTAAGAATTAAAGTATATGAATATTATGGAACCATTATGGGAAATTCCTTGGTCACCCGGAAATAGGGTTTATACTAAAATATTAAGAAAAAACCCAACCTTATTTTTTGCAAATATATTCATATCAGCTTTTACATGATATATAAAGAAACTTATAAAGCTTCTGGCAAAATTTTTAGTCCTTCAAAAGTACTTGATCTCTACAATGTAATGGGAATGTAAATTTTAAAGATGTTCCCTGCCCCTAGGCTAAAGTGCACCTGGGGCCTGGGATGGGAGGCTTGTTTTTCAGTAGATACTTCTTGATTGGCCAGTGAGTCAATAAGGTTATTATATTCTCTGCGCCAGGAGAAGGCTATATAAGCCCTGATGTGTAGCTTTGTTTTGGGGGCTCACTTTGAGAAGTGTTCCATGATTTGATCTGGATTCTGGGAAGCCGTTGTTGAGAGCGCCCCTCCTCAGCTTTGAAAAACCCAGGTGTTGTTTGGTATGGATGTAATGGTTGGACAGTTTGGAAATCTGTCTATTTGATCTGTTTCTGTCTTGATAATTCTGTCTGTATATCTGAAGTTCGGGGTGCTGACTTTTTCCCTTGAACTAGGTAAATGATACATATCTGACTGATTAAAGTAAGCTTGTTAACCCATTTTGAGTTGCTTTCCTTTAACAAAGCAGATCTAAGAACCTGTGTTGGCAGCGACCCTGAGGACGCTTGCTGCTACATACAGCTAATTTATGATTAATATTTTCTTAAAACCAAAATAAGCTGTTAGAAATTCCTATGAACAAAAACTTCCAACAGACTAAAGATAGTCAATAATCAATTCAATTATTCAGAAAATTATGGTTCTTATTTAAGGTGTACAAGTTCAAAACTGTCAATACCAGACACAATCCTTTTATATTCACTGATATATAATTTCACTGCATTTCTTTGTCCAAGCATAACATGAAAATAGTTTCTACACAGATAAAAAATTAGAAATATTTTAAAAATAGAAGCTTTTAAAAAAAAAAGTAATTGATCACATTGCATGAGCTAATTCTCAAAACAAGTTCTTATTGAATAGAATCCTTTCACCTTGCAGCTTTTGCATGCATTTAACTGGCTTGAGTCTATTGTATGTAATCTTAAGAGTTTGCCAAAATATGTCATGCTCCAAATTTGACATGCCAAGAATAACACATTGAGACCCAGTGCAAACCACTCTGTTACACAAAGAAACATTATATAAAAGAAAGCATGGATGAGATATCCTGGGAGTACAAGAGGTTTGTCCATTCAGTTGGTCTATTTATTGTTCATTCTTTCAGCCTTGTCCTGTTCTTGTTGACTCCATGGGGTTTTCTTAGCAAAGATACTGGAGTGGTTTGTCATTTCCTTCTCCAGGATCGGTTGATAGTAATCAGTCTTCAGGTTATCAAATGCTATAATGTGTCATACGGTGAAGAAAAGGAGCGTGGCAGTAAGCAGTAGTAGTAGTATGTAGCAGAAAGCAATAGACATGAATGGCATTGCTGAGAGGAGAAGAAAAAAAAAAACACCACAATTATTACTGACTTGTTCATGACTCTTACCCTCCCTCCTCTTCCTCTCCTAATCCATGTGATACAGAGTCACCTAGGTGAAAACCCTCTTCTGTACTACTGCCCACATTCTCATCCCTGTCCACCTCAGCCCTCTCACTCCCAAATTCCTATCTTATTACAAACTTCTCTTAATCTCGGACTTCTTCCTGTGTTCCTTCCATATTCTTCTCCCCCTGCCCCCCCCCTGCAGTTTTCTTGCATTACTTTTATTTTTTCTTATATGATGACTTGTTAGGAATCATGATTCTCCACTCATAGGATGACTTATGTATGGATTTTTCTATTCTATTATCATGTGAAAACATTAAGGCAACATACAAAAATCTTATATAAATCAACTAGATGCACAAATCTACAGATGTGTTAATGAAAGATTTTTAAAACTCAAGATTGAGCAACTTAGCTATTGTGGGAAAACATTGAATTAAAGGGGAAAAAAATCTGGTTCCCAAGGCTTGGATTTAACATGTATTCCTGCTAGGATGATGGCAAGATGTAATGTTTATTTAGTAAACTCTTTTTTTGTCAACCATAGAAGGGAAACTCTGGGTCAGCTCTTTTGGATGTTAGAAATCTGATTTTTAGATAGTCTGTATAGATCTTATGATTTATAGAAGTAAACAGTATAGCTGAAGAATGTCAAAAAGCCAGATTCTACATTATCAGGACATATTATCAGGTCAGTTCTCTATAAAGATTAACTCTTGGTCACATGAAGTGACCTGTATCTGGATTTAGATAAAAGATATGAACAAGGTATGCTAAAATGTACATTAGGGGAACAATCGTTAATTTGAGTAAGAGGTCAGATAAGCAAAAGTTCAACAATCTAAAAAACACATTGCCACTAGGTCCTTTTGGATATTAACATTACACTTCGTGATAGAATTGATTTCTTTTTTTTAGTTCAATTTTATTTTATTTTCAGTTCTAAATTATCCAATGAGATTTTTCACATTGTCTTCTACTTTTTTCATTTGTTTGGTTCTGTTTTAAAATTTCTTGATTCCTTATAAAGTCATTAGCTTCCATTTGCTCCACTCTAAAATTTTTTTTGAGGAGGGAAGGCAAGTCAACTAAGGTCAAGTGACTTGTCCAAGGTCACACAGCTAGTTAAGTGTCAAGTGTCTGAGGCTGGATTTGAACTCAGGTCCTCCTGACTTCAGGGTTGGTGCTCTATTCAATGCACTACCTAGCTGTACCACCCATTATAATTTTTTTTTAAGCAATCGGGGTTAAGTAACTTGCTCAAGGTTACACGGCCAGGTGTTTCTGGGTGGGTGCTAAGTGTCTGAGCCCAGGATTTGATCCCCAGGTCATCCCAACACTGGAGCCGGTGCTCTTACTCGCTGTGCTACCCAGTCGCACCTATCCATTATAATTTTTAAGGAATTATTTTCTTCAGCAAGCTTTTGGACCTCCTTTTCCATTTGGTCAATTATACTTTTTAAGGCATTCTTCTCCTTATTAGCTTTTTGGACCTCTTTTGCCATTTGGGTTAGTCTATTTTTTAAGGTGTTATTTTCTTCAGTATTTTTTTAAGTCTCCTTTAGCAAACTGTTGACTTGTTTTTCATGATTTTCTTGCATCACTCTCATTTCTCTTCCCAAGGAATCTACTCCTCTTACTTGATTTTCAAAATCCTTTTTGAACTTTTCCATGGCCTATGACCAATTCATATTTTTCTTGGAGGCTTTCGATGCAGGAACTTTGACTTTGTTGTCTTCTTCTTGTTCTATGTTTTGGGTAAGATTCTATAGTTTGAGGGGTTTTTGTTTACACTGTTTGCTCATCTTCCCAGCCAAATCCTTGACTTTCTAGCTCTTTGTCAGGGTAGGACTCTGCTTCCACTGGGCATGGGGGTGGGGATGGGTGTACTGTCCCAGGCTTCAGGGATTTGGTATCAGTAGCTCGATCCGCCACCATCAGTGGGCCCAGAGTTCTAGAAGCAGTTACTGCTGCTGCTGCTGCTGTTGCCACCTCTGCCATGCCAGGGCTTGGGCTGGACCCCAGCCAGATCACACTCCTCTTTCACTCAGGTCCCAGAGTTTTCCTACTGACCTTCTATGTTGTCTTTGGCGTTTGTGGGTTGTAAAGTAGAAACTGCCACAGCAGGCCCTGAGGCCTGCTCCACCCCTGTCTGTGCCAGTGCAACCTGTGCTGTACTGTGCTGTCCATCTTCTTACTTCCCTACCCACTGTGAAGAAAAACAATCCATTACAAATATATAGTTAGTTAGTTAGATATTTAAAATAAATTTCTGTGTTGGTTATGTCCAAAAGACAAAGGAAGAGAAGAAAATATGCTTCATTCTGTACTCTGAGTTGATCAGCTCTCTTTCTGGAAGTGGAGAGTATGTTTCATCATGAGTCCTTTGTAATTGTATTTAGTCATTGTGTTGATCAGAGTTACTAACTCTTTTAAAGTTGATTACATTTATAATATTGCCATTATATAAACTGTTCTCCTGGCTCTGCTCACTTCACTTTGCATCAGTTCATACAAGTATTCCCAGGTTTTTCTGAAACCATCCCCTTCACCATTTTTTATGCTACAAAAGTATTCCATTGCATTCATATACCATAACTTGACCATATTTGTGCATAGAGGGAATTTCGTAGGACTCCTTTACCTATTTTTAAGAATAGTTTCTGTAATGTTAACATTAATTGTTCCAATTAGTTCTTTACTCCATCTGGTCCTGAGCTTTTTTTTTTCCTTAGGAAGTTCATTTACTGATTGTTAAATTTATTTTTCTTTTTTCTTTTTGGAGGACAATTGGGGTTAAGTGACTTGCCCAAAGTCACATGGCTAGTTTTTGTGTTAAGTGTCCGAGGCTGGATTTGAACTCAGGTCCTCCTGGCTCCAGGGCCAGTACTCTATTCACTGCACTACCTAGCTGCCCCTTAAATTCCTTTTTCTAAGATAGAGTTATTTTAAGTATTCTATTTCCTATTCTGTTCATTTGAGCAACTTATATTTTTGCAAATATTCTACCACTTCATTCAGACTGTCAATTTTATTGACATACAGTTGGGTGTAATAGTTTCTAATAATTGATTTTATTTCTTTTTCATTGGCTGTGGATTCACCTTCATTTTTGATACTGGTAATCTAGTTTTATTATTTTTTTTTTTATCAAATTAGCCAGTGGTTTATCTATTTTTATTGTGTGTATTTTTAAAAAATCAGCTCCTAGTTTTATTAGTTCAATTTTTTCAACTTTTAATTTTGTTAATCTCTCCTTTGACTTCTCAGGATTTCTACTTTGGTGTTTAATTGGGTGTTTTTAATTTGTTGGTTTTCTAGATCTTTTAGTTGCATGCCCAACTTGTTGATGTGCTCTTTCTCTCTTTTATTGATGTAAGCATTTTAAGATACAAATTCTCCCGAAGTTCTGTTGTGGCCACCTCCCATAAATGTTGGCATATTGTCTCATTTTTGTCATTATCTTTAATGAAATTGTTGGTTGTTTGTACTTTGATTTGTACTTTGACTCACTCATTCTTTAGGATTAATATATTTAGTTTCTAATTAATTTTTAATCTATGCTTCAAAGGCCCTTTACTGAATATAATTTCTATTGTGTCACGGTCAGAAAAAGATGTGTTTAATATTTCTGCTTTTCTGCATTTGCTTGTGAGGTTTTAATGCCCTAATGCATGTTAAATTTTGTGATGGTTCCATGAATAGTTGATAAATAGGTATAATTTTTCTATTCCCATTCAATATTCTCCAGAAGTCTATCATATCTAATTTTCTAAAATTCTATTACTCCCTTTAACTCTTTTCTTGTTTATTTTTTATTAGATTTATCTAGGTCTAAGAGGGGTAAATTGAGGTTCCCCCTGCTATTATAGTTTACTGACAATTTTTTTCCTTTAACTCGTTTAGCTTCTTCTATACGAGTTTAGATGCTGTGAAATTTGATGCATATATGTTCAGTATTTACACTAATTTTTTGTCTATAGTACCTTTCAGCAAAAATGTAGTTTCCCTGATTATCTTTAATTAGATCTTTTTTTTTTTGCTTTTGCTTTGTCTGAGGTCATGATTGCAACCCCTGATTTTTTTTTTTACTTCAGCTGAAGTATAATAGATTCTTCTCCAGACCCCTATTTTAACTTTATATATAACTTTCTGTTTCAAAAGTGCTCTTGTAAACAATGTATGGTTGGATTCTGGTTTCTAATCAATCCTGCTATCCTTTTCCATTTTATGAGTGAGTTTATCCCATTCACATGCATTGTTAATGACTGCCAACTCTGTATTTCTCTCCATCCTAATCTCTTCTTTTTACCCCTATCTCCTCTTTAAGAGTCTCTAAGAGAGAGAGTTTACTTTTCTGAACACAGCTCTGAAACTAAAGTTGCTCAGGGTAGACTTTCCCCTACCCAAGCAGGGCATGTATAGAATTATTGCTGAAGCACATGGCAAAGGGAGGTATATGTTTGCATACATCCTGAGCAGGAAAGATCCTGCCTGCGATTGGACTTTGCTGACCTTGATTCTTGGGTAGTTCAAAATTTGGGAGATCCCAAGAATTAGGACCCTGGTGTCTGAGAAGGAGAAGAGTCCCTCAACAATATACTTTTCAAAGAAAGAAGAGGATCACCACCCTGGTTCCTGTCACTGAAGGACTGGAGCCAAATCAGGAGATCTGGATCTTGCCAAATCTCTTCTCTATCACCAAGAATTGCTCAGAGTACAGGCTGGCTAAAGGGAAATGACTGTTCTGCAGTACTCAGTCTTCACACCTCTGGGAGAATTGAATAGACTATTAGTGCTCTATTTTTATGGATTTGTTCCAGGGCTCCAATGTGTCTTTTTTCTCTTATTCTTTTTGGGGGGACAGAGGGTAGGTCCTTAAATAAAGGCTGGCTCATACTCAATATCCATATTGTACAATGGATGCCTATGTGGGAGCTGGGGTCTGTCACCCATAGTTGGGGAAATCTAGACAAGAGTTGTACTTGAACTTTATTTTGAAGACTTTTTTTTTAACAGTCAAACCTTAGGGGCAGGACTATAATGAGCAAAAGGTCTCTTTAATTTTTATATTTTTGGTGCGACATTTAATAACCGCTTGGCTAGAATTTGAAACTCAGGTCAACGAGTGTTGTTTTAGTTTTTCCATGGCACGGCCCTTTTGAGGCCAGAGGCTTGCCAGAATTCACTGTTTGCTCATATGAAAAGAGATCTTTTGCACATGCGTCAAAATGACCTTGATAAGACCATTCAGCTGATGGTTGTAGTCCACCACCTGGTGGGCAAAATTACAAACTACATTCTCTCATAAATTGTTATCTGACGATCAAGTGAATTTCTCTTTCTCCAGATTTTTATCTTTCTCTAGATTTGCAGAAGGCAGGACTTAAGCCATGGGGGCTGCTTTTGATACTGAAGCAGCTCAAGTGTCAACTGGAATATCCACTAAAATGCACACACCAAAGGCTAGACCAGTATCACCCGTGAAGTTTCTTGTCTGGGATAATGAAGTTACGGGTTAGTGACATAATGATGAGTTAAGACAACTTGTCTGGACCTCCACTTAGATTGCCTTGTGTACCGTAGGGATCCATTGGAGAAGCTGATTTTTGTTCAGAATAGTCTGGTTCTTTACATGGGAATGAAGGGTAGATTTCCAATAGATTTAAAGTCCTCTCTGATGAGGAGTCTCACATCTTGTGAGCTGAACTAGGATTAGATTTCTTCTCTGGGTGGGGATGGGGGGAAGCTTGTGTTCTTTTATCTATTTTTGCTATTTCTACTCATTTTAAATTTTTTTCCTAATTTTTTTAGGTTGAGATAGTCCTGTACAAATGCCAAGCCAAATGACAACCAATGGGAGCTTGCGCAAAACATGAATTCTTTTTGAATTTGCATAACAATGCATTTGGGCTTGGTCATCATCTCTATGCCTACTAGCTATGTATGGAAGGCTTGGTTTCTAATATGTGTCTAAGAACTGAGATTCTTAGTGCAAAACACTGAAGGAGGTAGTCAAGGTCAATCAATGCCTGAACCTCCCCAAATCACCGAGGACTATTTAGAAAGGGTAATATGTCCCAATGCACACCAAAGTGCCCCAACCCAGTTTGATTTTCTGGTATAACTAATATTGAGCTGGAAGATTATGGAAGGGTGAATGAGCTTTCTAATCAAATGGATAAGATTATAAGGAATGGACCTTTGCTTGTAGCCATCTAAATGGCACATCCAGTGTAGGTAGGGATGTATTCTGGCACCTTGCCAAAGACACAAGGCGTGCCTCTGATTGGCTCTCTGTGAATAGAGCCAATTCCTGGATGATAAGTGTCCAACTCAGAGGCTAGACCATTGATCGGTGAGCTACCGCCTCCTTCATCATGGTCTACAAAGCAAACTGAGAGGTCTCCCACTCTTCTTTTCCTATTTCCTTGTGCCTTATTTTTGAGTCAAAAGGAGAAGTTGGACAGATTTCTTCTCCTCTCTTCCTCTCCAACCCTAGAGCAGCTAATGCTGACTTGAAGAGCAATAAATGGAAGAGACAGGTGCACGGGGCTCCTTAGCTGATAAGAAGTCGCTCATAGACAATGTTCGTGAGCCCCGACTCCTCTATGAAGGAGGGGAGATTTTAAATTACTTAGCACAATCCTCTAGGTTCTCGTCTTTTAGACATAAAGGAGATTTCCTCTACATCATCAGCTTTGGAGATTGCCCTATGTTCACTTTCAGGAAACCTAGCCAAGAGCTATATCTAAGCTTTAGTTTTAAGATTTCTCTAGGGGTAAATCTGATGTGGTATAGAGAGTGAGCTAGCCTTGGAGGCAGAAAGACTAGGTCAAGTCCTATGTCTAACATGTCTCTAAAATGTAGACCTCCAAACTAGACCTTTTCGTGTGTGTGTGTGTGTGTCTGGATAACAGGTTACATGTGTGTCTTCCTTCTCAGTTAAATATAAGCTCATGGAGGGCAAAAGACTGCTCTCTGCCTGACACACAGTGCTAATTTCATTTTTGTTGAATTGAGAAGAGAAATTAATTTGCCCATGTCCACACAGGTAGTATGTGGAAGAACCAATACTTGAAAGAACCCAGGTCTTTTAAATCCCTGCATGGTGTGACATCCCCGCCCCCTGCCGCCCCCATCCTGTACAGCCATCCCATCACTGCACAAAGGGGTCCACAGCTGCAGAAAAGTCAGGTTTATTTTTTCAGATTTGGAGATCCTAGGTAGAGAGAGAGAGACTTGGAGGTAGTGTTTCCAGGACGGGAGGAGAGGATGGGGGCTCCTGCTGGGCTCTACCTATAGGAGCAGGACTCTGCAGCAAAGGTTTCATAGAATGAATGATAAGATTTAGAAGCAGAAAGGAACTTAAAGATCATTAATCCAACCCCTTTATTTCATAGAGGAGTAAATGGAGGCTCTGAAAAGGGAAGAGGGAGTGCAGGAACTTGAACTCTGTTGTTTTACTCAAAGTCCTAGGTTCTTTCCCATCATACCACATTGCTGGACACTCTCTCTCAATGGCTTCTCCCAGAATTCCAGGCCTACCCCCTCACCAAGACCCTGAGTGAAATGCACCACAACTGAGACCCCCTTACCACCCCAATTCCTCCTGATCCTGTTCCCCAGTTACCTGCTCTCACTGAGGTCTCCTAGGCTGGGAGGGGCTTGGAGATCCACTGGGGGCTGCCCTTGGTGGGGGTGGAGCTGGGAAAGAGAATGTAGGTTTGATTTGGGAGTGTGATAGTCCCTCCAAATCCCACCTGGGGGAGGGGAATCCTCAGAACTCCAGTTGCGGGGATAAAAAAGAGAGAGACCCTCCCCTGCTTGAGACAGGCTGAAGTACAGGAATCCCAGCAAATATACATTTATTGAATGTTCAATGAGCCTCCCAAGGGAGGTATCCCAGGCTGGGCCCCAAGAAGGCAGAGCCCTCATACCTGTATGCACATAGATCAGACCCAGGCCAGCAGTGAGGGCAACCCCCAAGACAAAGGCAGACACAGCAATGGCCACAACTGGGGCAGGGTCCAGGCCACCACAGCCTGGGGCTTGTGGGTCAGGATGCAGGACCTGGCCCAGCCCAGCTTGTGAATGATCTTGGAAGGAGAGAAGCAGGCAGGCTCTGAAGTAGGGGCTAGAAGCCAAAGATCTTGCCCCTGAAACTGCCTGCACTCTGCTCTTTAACCCTGGTGAGTAGACCCTAGTCTTCTTCCCCTTGGGAACCCAGTCATCCAAACCCCTGGCCACTGCCTTCCTCAGGGATTCAGAAACACAGCCTTCCCTCAGCCCCCAACCTTTTCCTCTAAACCACACTGAGGAAGATGCTAAAGGGTCTCACCAAGGGGAATTCGAGGGGGTCTATGGAGGGATTGGGGCACCGTGACAATGATGGGCTGGGACAGGGTGTGTAAATGGGGGCTTTCTCCAATGACCTCCTCCCTGCTTCCGCTGCCGGTGCAGGCTTCATCCTGGGAGAGACACTGAGACCCAGAGGGAATAAGGGAAGTTGAGATCCCCTTTCACCATCCTCCCCTTCCCACCCTTGTCCCTCTGCTCCAGACCAACCTAAAGATCCAGATGCCACCCTGAAGCCTCCATCAAGCCAGAAATCAATTACTCCCCTACCCTTGCTCCCTTCAAGAATTAGGGCATCCCCCCCCAAATCTCACAAACCCTTGGGGGCTGGTCAGCACTGCGGGGACCTCTCCGTGGAGTGCCCCGACGGCGGCAGAGTCCCAGTTGGCAGTGTAGGAACTGCACAGAGGCATTGAAGATGGGGCGCAGGTGGAAGCTGAGTCTGGTTTGGGGCAGGGACCCAGGGGGTGGGGGGTGGAAGGAGACAGAGGCTTCTGCTGGACAGCCACCTCTTAGCAGCAGCAGAAGTGGGGAGCCCTGGGTCGGGTCAGAGGAAGGTGACAGGGAGCATCGGTGCAAAAAAAGGCCCCATAGTGAAGAGGGCTGAGCCAAGGAGGCCTAGGGATAGGAAAGGAGACGGGACATGACATTGGGAGCCAGTTGGCAAGATGGGCTGAGGCAGCTGGGTTCCCAAACCTCCATTCCTGAAGGTGGGACCCACTGTCCCCCCTGGCCATCTTACTAACCCATGGTTCACAGTTCTACTGCTGGGATTTTAGAAATATAATCCAACCCCTCCCCTCCCCCCCCCACACACACTGTAACCCACCACAGAATCACAGAGAACCAGAAGGGACCTCAGAGATCCAATCTAACCCCTGCATTTTACAGATGGGGAAACTGAGGTCCAGAGGTGTTCGTCCAAGGTCATACCAAGTAAGCAGCAAAGCCCTGACTCAAACCCCTCTCCTCTGAATCTCCAGCACCATCCAGGCTGCCTCTTTAGACAGGCTTTAAACCAGAACCCAGAGCAATGAAAACTTAACGAACCACTGGGCAACTATGGGAAAAGCAGAGTATGAACCCAGGGCCTTGGAATCCAATTCCAACATTGAAAAAACAAACCACATTACATGAATCACCCCCCCCATCCCATCAGTAGGCCCCCCTGGATTCCAGTTCTTAGCCTCCCCCCATCACCTCCACAAACACAGGACTGTTGGCAGGTACCACACATGGCCCTGGGAACCTCCGGAATGTGTCTGAGCTGGAGACAATCAAGTTGAAGGGTGGGCGCCGAGATCCAGGGCTGGGCAGAGCAGGAGACAGGCAAACTGGCCACAGAGAAAGCCTGTGTGATGCTGGCGCTGAGGAACTCACCACGTACTAGCTTTCCCTCTCCACTCCCACCCCCAAACTTCTCAGCTGTGGCCACTTCTTCACTCGCTGCCTCTGGAGAAAACCCCGGGGAGGACTTCGGAGGGCACATCAAGTGGAATACAGATACAAGGGCATAGGGGGTGAGCAAGGGCTAGCTCTGCCAGGTGGAAAATCCCAGAACGGGCATTCAGGAAACGAGTTTAGATTTGGCTCTGTGGTCTTGTGCAAATAATTTCCCCTCCCTGGAACTCTGACTGCCCCTCAAAATGAGGAAGATAAGCCCTATTCATCCTTAGGGCAGGCAAGTGCATGGGAGTCTGGGATAGGAATGCCTGAATACTGAACAGGCCTTCATCTGCTGCTCCCACCTCCTCCCTCTCCAAAACCAATGCCCCTACTCACGTTCACGATGGATTCTACCTCCCCCAGGGGTGTCCTGGGAGCAATGGTGAGAGGAAGATTCTGGTAGACCTGGGAGGGAAGGGGAGGTAAAGCTGTCCCCTTCTTAGGCAAAGTGACCAATGCTAGTTTCCCTTCTTCAGCAGTAATGGTGAGCTCCCCAGCTCTCCCACTTTGCCATACTAAGCCCCTTGGTCACAGAAGACAAGATAAACCTTCCAAGACAGAGAATGGGTCTCCAGGGGTTGAGATCCAGCAGCATGTCCAGGAGGGGATAGGTCAGAAGGGAAAGAATTTCAAGGGGAAAGAGTGAAGGAAAGCTAAATCAGAAGTCTGAAGGTTGAGGTGTACAAGGTCTAATCTCCTAACTCAGAATGGAACCCTGAGATGTAAACAGGGCTCATGACGACAGGGCAAACTGTGATGAGGGTTGATATATCTTTACCAATACCCCCAGCACCTACCCATTCTACTTGGGGGAGTTGTAGGAATATGAAGGAGGAAGGGAAGGAAGAAAGCAGCCAATCCCATCATATTGTCTCTAAGGGAGACCAGGAGTGTCCTTGGAGTCTGTGCTGGAGAAGGGAGAAGCTGGTTTCACACCCTCCTGGGATAGGATTTGGACCCACCCAGTACTAGTGCTGATGAGGAATGGGGATAGATAGGCTGTGGGCAGCTAGTCCGGTCTGGGGTTGTCTGTAGTACACTTGGGCAGAATCAACACATGGCCTTCCCCCTCCCTCTGCAAGATGATGAAAGGTATCCATGGGCAGGGCTCCAGATAAAGGCAGATGGGATGGGTAGGGACACAGGAAAGGAAGCTATCTTGCCAGGGCCATCTCCAATTATTCAGACTACCTGGGGGAGGTACCAAAGTGACACCTGAGCTGAGCATGCTGGTGCAGGCCCTAGGCCCCATATTGGGAGAGATGGGATTAAGAAGTCTCACCAGACCTACCTGTAGGAAGGTCAAACACCCAATCTAGGCCACAAGAGTGACTCTCAGCTCTCCCACCAAGGCTCCAGAGCCAGCCCCTCAAGGTTAGCCCATTCTTCCTCACCCCCACACAGAGCCAAGCCAACTCCAGACACAGGTGGGAAGTGGCTAGTATTGTCACTCACCTCTATTCCTCGTTACCACACCTGAGAGCAAACTCCGTTCCCCGCACTCCCCACCCCCACCCCCAGCCATTTTCTCCACCCTGGACACAGCTGAGGAAAAGGGATTTTTTTGGTGGTGTTTTTTTTATTATTATTATTATTTTTTATTTTCAAGCTTCTAAGAAGGGTTTACAAACAAGGGCATTTTGTTTTTGAAAAAGGGACAATGGAGCAATACTGCTGGCCCAGGTGCCCCCCAGCAGGCACCCACCTCCCCCAACCCCTGTAACAAGGGAGGGGGCACCCACATGCTTTCAGCACTGCCTTCAGTCACGAGGTACAAAGCTGAGCTGGGGCCACAAGCTGGGGGTGGGGAGGGCTAGGCCCCAGGTCCACTCAGCTCTCCCCCTCCCCCTACCCCCACATTGGCTCTCCTGGCCTCTCCCTGGGAAATTGGCCAGGGTCCCAGGACGGATCCTGAGAGGGAAGAGGGGATAGGGTGGCTCAGGCATCTGGCTAACCCAGCCTGGGAATCAGCTCAAGAAGCTCAGCTGGAGGAGAGGAGAGGGAGGGTGGCACATATCCATTTAACACTGAAATGAGGGCTGGGCCCAAGGAAGAGGAAAGAGCACGCATGCTCACAAAACAGAAAATAGTTAAATTAAAATAAAACTGGACAGTTACAAAACAGGGCCAAGCTAGCCCTGCCACTGAGCAAAAGACCTTCCCCCTTGGTGAAAGTCATTTTACCTGGCTCCAGGGCTCGGGGGAATGGGTACTGGCTGTCCAGATGGAATGGGGGAAGAAGTGTCTGGTTCCCCCTGGCACAAAGGGGCCCCCAGACAGCCTTCTGGAGGTGGGGGTGGGGAAAGGCACAATCCCCAAATCCCTTTCTGCTGGCAGCATGGCCAAGTTCAGGGGGAGATGGTGCCCATGTCCCTCTGGGCAGAGAAAGAAGGTAACTCCTCTGGTTTTAACATGCGGCCTTCTGCAAATATACCAGTGAGAACAGAGACTAAAGACTACAGGAGGATAGATGCTAAAGCCTATATTGAGCCAGTGAAGTCCATCAAGCTGTGCTATCCTCACCTTTGGCCTTGGTGCCCATGTTTGGGGGGAGGGGGAGGGGCCTTCTGGGTCTGTGTTGTGTGAATGTGAGAGTGTATGAGTGTGTGTGTCTGTTTGTGTGTTTTCCATTTGATCTGCATGCATCACCAAAAAAAAAAAAAAAAAAGAAATACCTCTTCCTCATCCCTCCCACCCTCCCCACCAGCCCCCCCGCCACCTGAAAGCTCCGAAGAGGCTGAGGTTGGGGGCAGGGGGTGGCCAAGAACCACCTCTATTCACGCATCAAATGTAAATAATAATAATAACAATAATAATAATTAAGAAACAATGCAATAAAACTGCATTTGCCTTTTCTCTGGGGCCCAGCCAAGGCTAGTGCCAAGGTGGGCCAGGCAGCCATGGGGACCAATTCATCTCCTGTCTTTGTCTGAAGGGCCTGAGAAACTCAGCCTAGATGCTCTCCAGGGTCCTGCCCTGTCTCCTTTTCTGGGGAGGAGTGGGAAGATAGCCAGCCCCTCTCATGCCAGCCTTGGGAACAGAGGAGTCCCAAAGGTCAGTCCTGTGAGGAGACAGAGGGAACAGGCACTAGGCCTTGGTTTACCCAAGAGCCTGGAGAATGGAGGGCCAGCTCATGGGATGAGTTGAAGGAAGGCCTGGGTTGCTTGCTGAGGCCAGGGACCTGTAGCCACTATCTTCTCCTGCCCTCCACACTTCCTCTTCACCCTCTACCACTAGGCTTACCCACCCTTCCTAAATGCCACTCTAAGATTTCTCTTCTGCTCCCTACCTCTGTCCCCATCTCACATCCTCAAACCATCTCTACCAACCTCTCAATTTCTCCATCTGAAGCCCTATTCTGCATTCCTCTGCTCCGACCTGCATTGTCTTTCACTCCTCCTTTCAAGCCCCTCCGGCCTGCCTGCTAGTCTTGCTCACCATTCTTCTATGGCCCCACTACACCAGTGTCTGCTGCCTTCTGACTGGCCGACACCAAGCCCCTGCAGCTGTCTGGACCCTGGTGGCTACAGCTTCTCCAAACCCTGGCCCCAGGAAGAAGGTGAATTTAGAACTCAAAGAGCAGGCATCCAAGATCTTCAACTCACTCCAGAGCTGGGAACCAGATCCCTCCACCTTAGGGACAAAACAACCCTTAGGGTCTGGCTCAGGGCTGAATGATTAGGGAGAGGCTGGGACCTGGTCAATTCCTTAAGAGCATGCACTAAAGGGAGGAAGCAAGAGGGAGGAGGGAGGTCCCACCACACACCCACTGGCCACTGAAGGTCACAGTGCACCCTCAGGAGATGCCACACCCCTGGAATCAGGACCCACAATCTGCCATATCTACCCTTTCTGCTGACAAAGTACACATTTAAAGTAGTCCCCACCACCTGCCCGCTGCTGAACCACTGCCACAAGCAGCCAAACACGACTTTGGTTAAAAGTTTCTGAAGGTACCGACACCCCCATGTAAGAATCAACCCACCCCACCCCCACCCCCACCATATCCCCCCAAATAAAATAAAATAAACTCCATAAAGGACCCCCTGAGATCAACAAGAGAAAAACTGACCCACTGCAGGCCACCTGACCACCCCCAGCTGGCCAGACGTGCTCCTCCCCTGCCCTCCCCCAACATTCCCAGGGACAAAAACCTTGGGAGTGACACCCACAGAGCAGCAAGCAACCCCTCCCAGGCCACCCTACCCCAGCCCTTGTGGCTTGCAAACTGAATCCTCAAGCCAGAAGAGTGGGCAGGAGAGAGGGCAAAGAGAATAAGGATTCAGGCAGCTCTCTCCTGGGCTTCCAGGAGCCCACCCAAGCCCAGAGGTTACAACTGAATAAATAGAGTCTAATGGTGGACCTGTCTTCCATCTTCTGTTCACAGTGTCAGGGGGAGGGGGACGTACAGTTCTCCCCCAGGAAAGGAGCCGGAGGCCCAAATGGTGCCAGTACGTCCTCAGCTGAAAGGCAGGGGGTGGGGGGGGAGGCAGGTCTGGAGGGCCCCCACTTTGTCTTCAGCTCTCTGTGGCTGTCCATGTTTCCGTACTCCCTCCCCAGCTCCATGTGACATCTGGCCCGCCAGCATGGGGGGAGGCGAGTGGAAGACTGGTACGTCTTGGGGCCGGAGTGGCATAGCCCCTGCTGCAGCTGGAGTAGGGGGAGGAGCAGGCTGACTGGCCATTTGTCTTGCCCCCTTCTCCCCCAGCCCCTGCAGACCCTCCCAGGCTGTGCTGGTCACCACTTGGCTACCTGAAGAAGGGAAGGTGGTGTTGGCTCAAGATGCTGCTAGTCCGGGGGGACTCAGTCTTCGCCATGACATCCTTGAACCAGGACGCCACATCCACTTCCAACATCTCGTATCGTTTGATGAAGCTGTGTTCCTGAGAAGGATAGGAAGTTAGGGGCAGGCCTAAGAACCATAGCTCCAGGCCTCTCTCCTCCCTCCTTCCCCGAGGCCATGGTGTTCAGTGCCCCCATGCCCAGCCCCAGGGAAACAGGCAACGTGTACTCACAAGTAGCTTATTGTACTTTGGTCTCTTCCTGTGATCTTTAGTAAGGCTAGGGAATAAGAATACAGATGTATGAGCATATGACACAGGGGCCACTGCCCATCCTGGAGTAGGGAAGGTTAGAGGGGACAGGAGAGCATGGGAGAGGACCTGACAAGTCCATCCAGCCTGTCCTGTCTTTCCAAGAACTGAGCACCCCAAAGGGCTGCTATCCAACAAGCATACCAAGCCCTCCTCCCTCAAGGGATCTCAAGAGTTTTAAAGAAATGACTGCTCATGCTTTCAGGTGAGAACTCCAAACTTCCTGGCCTCCAGTCCTGGTCACTAGAGCCTGGCACACAGCCTAAGCAGAAAACATCCTAGGATGGAAGGAAAACGGCTTAACTGTCATAAGTTAGGGCCCAAAGAGCAAGAGCTGAGGCTGGCACTGTGCTTGGGATAAGCGGTGGTTAGGACCCTAAGAACCATCCCACCCTCCACTGGTCAAGCCTTGGGGGTTCTCTCTTCTTTCTCTATGTCCTGCCTTGCATAGCACCCACTGTCCTGTCTAAAGAGATGACCCCTCAGATGTGGCATCTCTGGTCCAAGAGCCACAATGGCCATCTCCAGTCAGATGTCCCCATGTCACATCAAACTCAACTTGTCCAAAACGGAACTTGGCATTTCTGTCCCCAAACCAGATACTAGTACATCCCCAAGTTTTTCCTCTTCCACTCTCACTGCCACCATCCATCACGACAGATCTGGGCGACTCCAGCAGCCCCAGAGCCAGTTTCTACCCCTTCTCTATTTCAACATCCAGGGCATCAGAAGCCAGAAGGTCACTCAGAGGCCATCTGGTCAATACTTGACCAAGAATCATTTCTCCATTATTGCTACCCTGTCGCCCTCCAGAAGGGGGCCGCTCACCCCATGTAGGGACCCTTCCTTCTGCTGACAGATGCTCCCTTCTATCAGGCCATGGTCTCTGACAGAAGCTCCTATTCACTTCCCCTTGTGCTGCCCTCATGAGATCCTCCAGGTTACCAGCGACTGCTGTCACATCTCAAGTCCCTTCCTGCCTCGCCCTTATTCCCCTGCCAGAAGTTTCTTTAATTCAGACCCAAAGAGCCCTCTCATGATCTTGGCAACCCTCCTGGGGAATGCTCTCAAGGGTGCATGGTCTTCTTAAAACACACTGCTCCATAGTGAGCAGGCAGGATGCCCCATAGATGGGCTGCCCAGCTCAGAGGCTTCCACATCTTAGCCCAGTACAGGGCCTCACTGTCTCTGGCTCAGTCACACTAAGTCTGTGGTCCAATAAAACCCGTAAATTCACTCAAGCCAGTATCTTGCTTTCCCCTTCTTGTAACAATTAATTTTGGAAACACAAACCTGAAAGGTCAAATTTATCCCTATCAGAATTCACTAAAATCATGGCTCTGGCTAGCAAGAGCTTTCTAAAACTTAATTTTGTCATTTGTCCTTCCCAGCTTCACCTGTTTCCAAAATGTGCTGAATATGCAATCTTCACAGTCTCCAGGCCTACCCTGCCCCACCACTCTGGGTGGAGTGATTTAAGCAGTTCCAAAGGCACTTTTTTTTCCTCCCCATTTAAAAGCAAAGTCTTTAGCAGGCTTTCTTTCTTTCTTTTTGCCTTTTGGAGGGCAATTGGGGTTAAGTAACTTGCCCAAGATTACATGGGCAAAATTACAATTTTTTGTGTGAGTGTTAAGTGCCTGAGGCCAGAACCAAACTCGTGTACTCCTGACTCCGGGGCCGGCGCTTTACTCACTGCACCACCTAGCTGCCCCTTTAGCAGGGTTTCTTAAACTTTTTCCAGTCTTGACGGTGACCCTGACCCCCTTTTCACGGTTTCCAGCAGCGTTTGTTGATGTTGCATGGCTTGAGGGCACGTGCAGTACAAAGTGCTTGGTTGCGGCAACCAGAAACATCCTGATTCATTAGGCATTTAATTTTGAATTAATTTTTGGTTGCTGCTCTGTAGAAATCTTTTACCGTTGCCAAATTTTTTGAAACCCTTAAGAACCGCTGGTCTACAGTTCTTACGGCCTGTGGTCAAGAACCTCTATAATATAGCTCCACTTTCTCCCAACTGTCCTTCACAAGCACTGTCTGTCCACACCAAGCCAAGCAGGCCTTTTCACTGGCCACGCCCCCATGCCACCTGACAATACTTTGAAGTACTCTTGCCAACAACGCCCTCTCCTCCTCTTCTTCCTTCTATCCTGCCCTGAATACTGAAGCCATCAATGATCTTTGCCTTCTCAAAAAAGTTCCACAGATTTTCAACATTCTGAAATCCAGAATCTAAAAGTTATACAGGATGTCCCAAAAATCTGAGTGCCATTTAGAGCTTATTAAAATCTTAAAACACTTTTTATTAAAGCCTTAATAAACATAAAACCACACCTGGACTTCTGGAACACCCTGTAGTCCAGTGGGTGAGTCAGTCCTCTCTCCATCTTGACCATGAACCCCTTGAGAGAGATTAGGCCTTTCCCCTTTCTTATATTCCCTGCAATGCTCAGAACAGCTCCCTAGTCTCCCTTTCCCTCTAACCCCACCCTAAAGGAGCTGTAGGAAGGATATCATGTTCTGGAAGGGCAGAGCCTTTAAACAGAAGAGATGAGTGGCAGTAAGGGAGGTTAGGGTGGCTGGGGCCCATAAGCCCACAGCTCTGCTAAACGAAGAAGCTGAAAAGCAGGCACATGGTGAGCTGAGGGAAGAGATAGGGAGGGGAGGATTCAGGGAGAGGAGAGGACTCACCAGTCTTTAACAAAGGACTGAAAGTCCACCGAGAAGCCCATGTTACTGGGCAGAAGGGGTGGCTCTTCCTGAAGGACCTTGGTGAGGACCTCAAAGTCCGTCTTGCAGTTCTTGTAGGGGAACTGCCCAGTTGCCAGCTCCACCTAGGTAAGAAGGGCTGAGAGTGGTCACCTTCCCTGCTTCCTTCTTCCTTCCCCCTCTTCAAACCCAGCAGTCAGGTTTCCTTTTGCCCTGCCCACTTCCCTCTTTCACAGAATTTCCCATCTCAAAGGTCACCCAAGTTCAACTGGCCCCTGACAACAAGCCCAACAAATCATTATCCAACATCTGTGTGGGGACCAGCAGTGATGGAGAGCCCACGACTTTTCGAAGCACCAATTCTACCTTTGGAATTCTCTCCTAGTCTCAAATTCATGTGAAAGCTCTCAAGCCCTATGGCTTTCAGAATCGTGTTTACTTTACTTTCCTTCATACTCATTCCTTATGTTTTGCAATTGTCTCCAGTCCCCCTAAGGCTGCTGCTTTGACCTCCCCAGTGCCCAGGATGCTGCTGGGGCTCTGGCCCTGTCTGCTTGGCTCACCAGTGAGATTCCCAGGCTCCACACATCTGCTCGGATGTCATAATCAGGCTTGGTGGGATCTGGGGGGTCTATCCGCTCCGGCTGGTAAAAAGGAAGACAGACAATGTCTTCTAACAGCTCTCACAGACATACCCATGAGGACAGGGTAAAGCAAGCAGCCCAAGACACACCTGGGAGGGTTACCTGTAGGCCAGAGGACCAGCCCAGGTCAATAACACCCAAACTTGTAGAGATGAAATACAGTCAATCACTCTGGTATTTCACAATGGCCCTCCCATTCTTTTAACCCCCACCCTGAAAAGGACAATTAAGTATATGTTAAGTTTTAAAAATTCAAGTCTGGGGGTGGCTAGGTGGTACAGTGAATAGAATACCAGCCCTGGAGTCAGGAGGACCTGAGTTCAAATCCAGCCTCTGACCCTTAACATTTACTAGCCATGTGACCCTGGGCAAGTCACTTAACCCCAACTGCCCTGCTTTCCTCCCTCCAAAAAAAAGTTCTAAGTCTGTGAAGATGGACCCCAGAGACAGGTGACAACCTATAGACTGCTATGATACCTGGGCTGCTGAGGGCCTGTTCTACCCCCTGCCATTAGGGAACACAACTTACAGCCATGTAAGCCGCACAGCCAGCACTTCTCGTCTTGGCCTTAGAATCTACCAGACGGCCACTGATGCCAAAATCACAGAGCTTGATCTGACCCCGCTCATCTAGCAGGATGTTGGAGGGCTTCACATCTCTGTGGATCACACCATGCTTCTCCTTCAGGTAGTAGAGTGCCTTAACAATCTGCAACCACACCCACCCACCCCAGCCAGGACTTTTACTGCTGGGTGGTGGGATGGTCCCAGCCACCCAACCTCCCTTACTGTCTGTCACTCTTCTCTTCTGTTTAAAGAGCTTGGTGTCCTTCCTATGGCACCTACTACTCACATGGACTTTTTGGCCCTTTTCCCCAAGCCTAACAGTGAAAGGCTCACATCCATGTCTATAAACCAGGTGTAAGAGGGAAAGCTATGAAGGGGCCCCTAATGGTGCCTCCAATCCATTTCCATCTACTTACAGCCACAGTCATCTTGCCTAAAATCCGCTCTGGGATGGGCCCTTGAATTCTCTTCTTTAGCTTTTCAGCACAGGTGCCCATAAGCTCCATGGCAATGAAAACGTCTGTCTGTGGAGGGAATGAGGGGGAAATAGCTGGGAGAAAGGAAAGGACCTCCCCCACCCCAGTACCTTGTTTGTCCCTGGGATAACACATTTCCAGATACTGTGAAGTCATGGAAATACAGAATTTTGGGGGAAGAAAGCAACCTCTCAGAAATTTAGAGAAAAATAGACAATATTTTTAGCCCCTTTTATAAATCTAGAGTCACCCTTTAAGTTACAAACCAAGAATGAATTCTGTGTAACTTGATTTACTCATAAAGGTATATGTGAGTGGAGATGGAAGAAGAGGGTGGCAAGGGAGTGGAGAACAGAAAATGGGGGCAGGGGGGAGCAATGGGGCCTTCTTCCAGGCCAGACCACAAGGCAGCGTTCTACTTGACCCCAGACCGGTCACTCACATTGGTGATGAAGGTCCCAAAGCACTGAACAATGTAGGGACAGTCATGGCTCTTGAGCACCACATCCAGATCCATGAGAATTCGCTTGTTTTCTTCCTTGTTTCCAGAGCGGCGCATTTGCTGCAGAAGACCATTGGAGTTGCAAAGGGGGTCAGGGCTGGGAAGGAAGATGGCACGAAGCAGGGCCTCACCTTGAGTGGGACAGTGTGACCTGCCCTACTGAAGGGCCCCTTCTCAATCTTAGAGGGCCAAAGGAAAGGGCTCTCATCCTGGACCCAGAGGTAAGAGTGGGAGAACTTCTGAGAGAGGAAGGCAAATGGGGCTGGTGTCTCACCTTGACAGCAAGGATGTGGCCTGTCTTCTTGAATCGCATCTTCCAGACCTGGCCACATGTGCCACTGCCCATCTCGCCCAGGTTCTCGAGGTCATTGATCTCTGCCTGGTACCTCTAAGGAAGATGAAGAGCAGGCCAATCACCATCACCAAACATTATTCCCACCTCTGTCCTCCAACCCATTTTCCCCTCCCCAGAAATCACTAGAACATTCTTCTTCAAGATTCAATTAACCATATGTACACCCCAGTTCAGGTCCCTGTTGCTGCTTCCAGGGCAACAGGCAAGAAAAGGGAACAGATGACAGACAATTAGTCTTACCTGGCCTCCAATGGTCAAGTATCCTGTCTGCTTCATGATCTCCTGCAGCTTCTGGTCAATTTCTATGCTGGAGGGAGTAAAGATTAAAGGATGGTGACCCTGAGCCACCTAGCCATGGTAGCCGGCAAACAACTTTACCCAGTGGAATGGCAAACTCTTCCTACACTCACAGGAACACCCAGATAGTCTATTTTCTCATTCTTCCTATTCCAAAATTTCACACAGATTCACCCCTATTGTGCCAAAGCTTCTTCTCTTCTCACCCTGCCAAATCCCAGGGCTTTCACCAAAGCCATCTCATCTTCCCAAACATCAGCAACATCTCCCTCCATCCTCTAACACTGACCCTTCTTTCCGTATTTCCACTCAGAGACTTTTTTTTTGCTTTTTTTGGAGGGGGGAGGGCAGGGTAATTGGGGTTAAGTGACTTGCCCAAGGTCACAGGGCTAGTAAGTCACTCAGAGACTCTTAAGCCATAGACCACCTTCTAACTGTGCCTCCTCACCTCTCCATGCTTCGTGGCATGAACAGTGGTGTTGGGAGCCCCAACATGTGCCGGGGCCGAGCTGGTGGGGTGGGCTGCTGAGGGGAGCTCTCAGAGGAAGGTGATCGACTACCCCCATCGTTGGCCAGAGGGAGCTGCAGAGCTGTGAGAAGGAAGTGAGGAAAGAATAGCCAGGGGTATAAAGGGAAAAGAAGAAAGGTCAGTTTCCCAAGGATAGCCCACCTTCCAGGCCCCACAAGACCTTGCCCAAAGAGCTCCTCCATTACAACTGACAATTACTAAGGAACCCACGCTGATGCCTAGAAAGGGTCCATGGGTTCTGGTCCTCCACCAGAGGATCTTGCAATTAATCTTCCCACTTCCCCAAAGAGGCAGAAAAGACCCAGGAGATCAGCCACCCAGCTATGGGCCTAACTGCCAGGAACCTTTCTCCTTCAAGTCACCCCCTTTCCTACAATGAAGGAAGAGAACTCAGTCAAGTTCTATTCTACACCTACCTGACTCACTTTCAAGTGAAGTGAGATGACTAATCCCAGTGGCCCCCTCATTCAATCCTGGACATCAGGAAAGGGAACCCCAACTCTCTAGGAAAATCACCTCCCAGGTTTGAGGGAAATAGAAGCTGAAGGCTATCTGAAGACTGAACAACCAGGGACACCCCCTCTTTTCCTCCCTCCCAATTCCCAGCCCAGGACAGAGCTTGGCTTTCAGTTATCTGCTAGTGCTACCCCTTAAGGAGTTTAAAGCACTTAAAAAGTATTGACTTGTCCACCACTTTGGACCCAGAGGAAGGGGCCAATGTATCAACCGTTCTCCCACTCCTCTGATTATAGAGGGAAACTAAGAAGGGACAAGACACTTCAGGAGGCTAGAACCCACAGTTCCAGAAGAAACAGGAGGTCTTACATTAGGTTGGGCACATTTGTGCCTGGCCAGAGAAGGGCACAGGAGAGGGGAGCAGAGAAGACTTGGTTTCCTAACACCCTCTAGGTCCCTCCAGGCTGCCCCAGGAACATCATCTCTACTACTGGCAGAGCTTCACCTCTCCCATCCCTACCTCCCCAGGCCTAAAAGAAAGCAGATGGAGGGCCAGAGAGAATCACAAATCTCTCAGCAGTAGAAGGAAACTGAGGAATTATTGCTGACCTCCTCATTTTACAGATGGAGAAATCGAGGCCTAACAAGGGCAAACCATTTAATCCAAAATCATGCCATTAAGCAGAACAGGGCCGGGTCTAGTTTCTGGGCCTCCAGAAACATCCCCGGACAGGGCTCTTTCCTCATCTCAATGCGCAGGAAACAAGCCCCTAAATGTGGTGCAGTTCCTGGGGCCTGGTTTCTGAAGAGTGACTGCTCTTGGCTTGCTAGGATTCAGGGAGGCCCTGAGCCTTGGTAGGAAGACATATGGAGCCCATTTGCAAAGCTGATCCAAGCTCATGCCCTCTCCTAGGAAGGGAGAGGGTAGAGCTGAGAGGCCGGAAGGACAAACTGAGCATGAGCCTCAGGCACCAGCTGTCCAAAGTTCCCCTCCATCTACTATGGTTGTTCGAGAGGGCAGGCCTCTAGGGGGCCTTTTCCCAATGCCCACCCTGCCCCGTAAGCAGAGGGAAAGATGGGAAGCTAAAGGGTTGGGAGAGGCAGGTTCCCAGGAAGAACTCAAAGGGAACTCAGGAGTCCAGCATCCTCTTCAGTGGGCTCCCTCTGAGAAGCAAGGGGGGTGGAATGGGGAAGATCAGACCTCCTGACAGCCTATCAAATTATATCACGTCAAGCAGCCTGCATGCAGGAGAGCTGGCCCCTTCATGCAACTAACAGCCCCCAGGAGGGGCAGGACATGCTGCAGGCAGGCAGGCAGACAGCCACTCTGGGTGAGGGATGGAGGATGGGGATGAGGAAAAAAAAGGAATAACACTCAAGAGTTAAAAGGAGAAAGGAGTAGAAAACCTGGAAAGACAGCTTTAAACAAAAACATCAAAGTTTGAACAGCCACAAGGAGAGTGTGGGGAGAAGGGAGAAAGAAAGACACTGAGATTCAGGACAGGAAAACTATAGAAGCAACCCAGGAGTCCCACTATTCCACTAATCAGAGTCACAAAGGGAGATGATGGGAGCCAGAGGGTTCATGAAGGAAGGGCTTTCTCAACATGTACCTGGAGTGGTAATGGGCTGCTGAGGGCAGGGAAGGAGCTGCTAAATGGAGACAGAGGCTTAAGAGAAATTGGAAAAGATGAGAGCTACAAATTGGGGAAATCAAGATGGTCAAAGGGAGGCCAAAACAACCCTTCAAAGTTTCTCTATCTTGGCTCAGCAGGGAAACTTCTCTGAGAAAATCTCAGGCTAATCCTGTATCTTCAGCATTGACAGGCAAATACTACTGGTTGTCTTGATTGAGAGAAGGGAAGTCTATCCCACTGAGGTCCTCCAAGTAGGCTATCCAAGGCCCATAGCCCTTTCCCCAATGGGTGGGTCACAAAAATGCCAGGATGATTCCCAGGTCAGTCTTCCAAATGGGGCCTCTCTGCTCCAAGATAGGTCTCTAGGGGCCTTGGGGGAAGCAGATGGGTTGTTTTCTAGGATGAAAGTCTTTCAGTTCCAGTTCAATTAGGTGAGGCGGCTGGATTGTCCCATCCTCCACTTGCCGGGTTTTCTCAGGTGTAAAGATTTCCCTTGTTTAACCATGTGTGAACTAAATTAAGTGGAAGGGTTTCTGTCCACTGAGGCCTCTTCGGAGGACTGGGCAGCCCAGAGACCAGGCAAAGCACAGTACCTTGATTAATAAACGTTTATTAAGCTGGCAGCAGTAGAGACAGGGTTCCTATTACAAAATCAGTTAAACTTCATGGAAGGGGAGCGTGAAGTTGTTGCCAATGCTACCCTTCTTCCCACCTCAGGTATTTCTCCTTGCAGTCACCACTTACTCTGTCCTGCTATTTTAGGACAAATGCAAACTGCTTTCCTTCCTGGCCTCTCTCCCTTCCTCCATGCCACTTTCACTACTCTGCCCATATCCCTTCACCCCACTCTTCCTTGTACTATTTGTATTAGGGCCAGCCTGGGGGCCATTAACCGATTACCATCTAGCCACTAGAACTCAGGGCTGGCCCCCAAGGTTACCTTAAGTACCTTCACTATAAAGTGAGAACCAGTGGCTCAGAATGGGAAACAAGAGGGGAAAGAAAAAGGCTAAGAGTATTTCCCACAGTCAGGGGGTATCTAAGAGATCCTTTACTTTAACCTCCACATTTGCTGCTCCCCTAAAATCTGGGGAGGGAGCAGGCCACGGAGTAAAACCACAGTAAAGAAGAGCTGTGAGATGTACCATCTGCCCTTTCAGGGTCACCCTCTGCCCTAAGTCCAGGAGCCTAGACATAAGAAACTAAGGGTGGCCTATTGCCACAGCTGTCACTGAATTTTCCAAGTGAAGTGAATCCAAGGGTTAGAAAGCACTAGGGCTGAAAAGCACTATCTAGTTCAACTCCCTCCTGTCCTCGGAAAGAAACCACACCAGCTCAGACTCTGGCTCTCAGACTCAATTCTGCCTGCCCAATCTGTCAAAGGAAGGCCAGAGGGAAGCTCGAAGCGCTGGAGAACTTGAAACAAAATTCCCACCAGCTTCTTCCACATGGTCTTATTCATCCCTCCTAATGGGAAAAAAAAAGGCTGTTAACTCAGTTACTTTTAGTCCAAGAAAGTGCCATCCTACCTTATGGGTCCTTCATCGCCTTCCCCATCTCCAAACTGCTGCTAAGTCCTATCAGTTCTACCTCTACAACACCTCTGACACATCACCTTCTCTCCTCTGACACTGCCACCATCCTGTCGTGGACCCTCATCACTTCATGCTCGTACTATTCCAACGGTCTGCTGGTTGGTTTCCCCAGGGTCAAGTCTCTCTGCACTGCAAACCATCTTCAACTCAGCTGTCAAACTGATCTTCCTAAAGTGAAGGCCTAGGCAAGTCACCCTCCTATTCAATAAACTCCAGTGGCTCCCTATTGTCCTCAGGATAAAATATAAGTTAACTGTTAAAGCTCTTCATAACCAGGCCCCTTCCTACCTTTCCTGTACTCTACAATCCAGTGACTGGTCTCCTTTCTGTTCTTTGCACAAGACCCTTCCTCTCCCAACTCTGTCCTTTATAATAATGATGATAACAACTACCATTTATATAGCACTTTAAGTTTGCAAAGGGATGAAAAAAACAACCCTTCAAAAACTTCTCTATCTTGGCTCAGCAGGGACACTTCCCACAGAAAATCTTCCAGGCTAATCCTATTTTCTTCAGCCTTAACAGGTGGGAAGCCTGAAGGCAAATACCACTGTCTATCCTGACTGAGAGAAGGGGAGTCCATTCCACTGAGGTCCTTCAAGTAGGCAATCCAAGGCCCATAGCCCTTTCCCCAATGGGTGGGTCACAAATATGCCAGGATGATTCCCAGGTTACTCTTCCAAATGGGGCCTCTCTGTTCCAAGACAGGTCTCTAGGGAAAACAGGGCCCCTGGGAAAGCAGAAGGGTTGTTTTCTAGGATGAATGTTTTTCAGTTCATCCAATTAGGTGAGGCAGCTGGACTGTCCCATCCTCCACATTTTATTCTCACATAACCCTGGAAAGAAGGTGCTATTATTTTTACTGTACAGATGAGAAAAGTGGGGCAGAGAGGGGTTAAATGCCTAGAGATACACAACTAGTACATGGCTAAGGCTGGATTTGAACTCAGGTCTCCCTGCCTCCAAGGCCAGTGCTCTGCCTTGGGTAGTGTCACCTGGCTGCCTTTTCAGTGGTTGGCCCTTATGCTAGGAATGCTTTTCTTCCTCACTTCAGTTCCTCGATTTCTTCAAGGCTTAGCTTTAATCCCATATTCTCCAAGAAACCTTTCCCTGTCCTCTTTAATGTTAGTGACTTCCCTCTGATATTGTCTCCCCCTCATTCTGTATATATCATTATACATAACTATGCACAAATCTTGTTTGCGTGTTGTTTCCTTCCCTCAGACTCTGAGCTACTTGAGGGCAAAAACTCTTTTATCTTTTTTTGTATTTCCATTGCCTGACACACAGATGGTGGTAATAAATGTCTGTTGACTTGACAAAGAAGATGGAGCTTGAAGAACAGAGAGGCATCCATCACTTTCTACACTATTTAGCTGACTCTACTTCTAGGTCCAAGTTTTAGGAGGAAGATGCTATGTGGCTATTCTGCTCGATCTCAGTCAGCTGCACAGAAACTGGACCCCAGCTGGCAGAAGGCAGGATGGGGTAGCTGGTCAAACGGGTCAGTTGGAAGACAGTCAAAGTATCACAATAGGTATGTATGAGTCAATTTCAGGATGAAATAGGACTGGAATCACCAGGCCTAGGGAGCAGAGAATAGCAGGGCTGTTCCCCCAATTCATACAGTGACTTGGGGCAAGAAGCAAGGAAAACTGAGGAGGAAGGTCCTACTCATGGGAAGTGCTGACTCGGGAAAAACCTGGTTGGCTGAGGGATAGATTAAGGGACAGGAATGGAATAGTAAGATCCCAATTCTCTGGGTCACCTGGGTTCAGCCTCAAACACTATTTGGGCTAAGGTCCCAAGAGCATTAAGTAGCAGAAACAGGTAGATGAGTTGGGGTACAAAACTTATCAGGAATGTAGGTTTAAGAGAAATCAGAATACACACACACGTCAGATAAAAGTAATCAACAAAAGGCACATACAACATGCTACACCACAGCCAAAGAATTGACATACACACATCTCTGGATACAAAGAGACCCATCCACACATACATACCTGCACTCAGACAATCTCAGAGAGGAAGGCAAAAAAAGTCAAAGGCTGAGAGAGACTACACATCAATCTACAACAAAAGGCATGGTAAGCAGAACAAAGAGGGAGAGAGAGAGAGAGAGAGAGAGAGAGAGAGAGAGAGAGAGAGAGAGAGA